>NC_056728.1:1416747208-1416954708 GCF_019279795.1 Protopterus annectens | reverse complement strand
TTATTATTCTCATATTTAAATAAGGCATGCCTTCCATCAATATAACAGATACCAAAACAGGAATAGTACGTGAAGGGATAGAAGGTAAAGGTAAGGAAACAGGCTGAGACAAACAAAGATAAAATGCAGACAGATGTAGACAGACATGGTATACATATGTACATACCTAGCCCTGCATATAGCACTCAGTACCATATTAAATACAAAGACTTCTTTTTAAAGACGTTGCTGAAACAGTTATCGCATGCCTGCCTATATCATTTTTGCAGCATGAATACAATTAGTAAGGATTCATGTCAAGGGGACATACTACAAAAATACAATAGAAAATAAGTAATTCATATAACCCAGTGCAGCATGTACTGAACACACTTTCTTTTCAGAAAAAATGATCAAAATGAATGGCAGGAGCTAGATCTGTGTCCATCAAGCTGAAATGAGAAACCACACCAAGGATATGCTCTCTAAGGTCCCATCTCTCATTCTCTTGCAAATTTAATGATGCAGTGCAACATAATTGCTTAAATTGCTATCCAACAGTGTTGCACTCTAGCTTAAGAAGTGAAAATATCCTCTTGACTTAATATTGCATAGTCAAATGTCATGCAATATGCAGCAGAAAATGTTTTATACAGAATTATGAAGTTGCACAAATGCATACAGACTCATTTCTCTCCCGGCAGTGCTCCAACTGATTCTCCAGTAAGATTAGCCCTGATCTGAATTAATATGTTTGGTTTTCTTCTCAGAACTCAGTGGTAGTATGCTACATTACTATGCAGAAAAACAACATCACTGGAAAATATCAAGTGAAAAGCTACTGATGTGTCCAAATAATCATTAGATGCCTGGTATGACATGTTTTGGATGGTAAGTTGGGCTTCAAGACAGTAAACAGCTAAAAATTCCTATCATTTAAAGAGGTTCTGTAAGTGCTGTAATGCTTACTACTGCTGTGGATATATAACATTCCCCTCTACATTTCTCTTTGTTGTCTCTGCTGCATGTCCTTTTCCCTAATTACTCCATTATGTTCACACTGTAAGCAAATCACTACATTGTAAAACAGGATTTTAAAACTTCAACACCTTAGATCCCTGGGATAGCCATTAATACTGTATACAAAAGCACTCTGTGTTAACATCATCAGAAAATATAATGTAGGGATTTCCACAAAAGATTTGCTTGTGTATCTTACATAAGCACTGCAACGTAAAGCAGGTGTGTCCTTAATTGTGATATCTGTACAATTATCACACTTAGTTGAAACCCACTACTTTGTATATTTCTCTTTCTTATTATTTTTGCTGCTGTTCTTGCGATTAATCAAGAAAACAAAAAACAAAAATAAAACAGACACACATGCTTAGCAAAAACAAAGAAAGCCATATTGGATGGTTGAGGCCAAAGATTCCACTGCAGAGCCTAATTTCTTAGAATGTGAAAATGGTATTTCTTCACCACAGAAATAAAAGTCAGGTGGCCCAGCAGTTCCCATGAATGTGAATAGAAAAGATGTTAGGCACTGTTCCTTTATGATACCAGAGGAAGTTCCTTGTAAGAAACAGCAGATTGCATACAAAGTACAAACTAGTTGTTACAGGCAGAATATGATGGGAATGGCACATATAAGAAATGCATAGGTACAGAGGGGCAAAAATGAGGCATGTAGTAATAGTTTGTGTGCTAAAAACAAGTAATAGTCTTGAACTGTATTTTGTGACAAAATAGAATGCTCTCTGGAAATTTTGCTGAAGGAATTAAAGACATATAAAATGTGGGTGTGGGGGTTACTGAACAAAATGTGAGGAGGTTTGTTACAGGGAGGAAAACTACATACAGAGGTATTTATTGAGCCTGTGATTTTTTCACAGTTTGTGTGTTTACATTATAAAGTCTTTGCTGTCACATTTATTAATGTGCTAAGTGCTTATAGTTTAAAATGTACTCATTATTTTTCTTTGGATTTGTGTTTCTGGGCCATGGCTCAAAAGGTAATCTGTGGATCACCCCACTTAATTATCTAATGCAAAACGCTAAATGCATATAGCTATATATATATATATATATATATATATATATATATATATATATATATATATGTAGATATGTAGATAGAAATAGATAGATAGATAGATAGATATATTAATTACTATTCAAAACCAAGTGCCTTGATAGGACAACCCAAACAGCATACCCCTTGTAAACTGAGCATATTCTATTAGAAAAAAGTCCAGTTGCTGAAGTACCATTGAGCGGCCAGACTTTCTATTGGCATATGCTTAAAAGCCAGACCAAAATAAGAGAAAAAATCAGGTACGTACTGCAAAAATAAAGATCTGGAAATGTACCTGACTTCCCTTGCATTTCTGCACTATCCCTAACAAAATCTCAGCAGTAAAAAAAAAAAAAGGCAAAGAAAAGAAAGAAAAAACACAGTGATGGAGATGTTCTCTTCTTCGTTGCTTTTCCTGTACTGTACTATACAAGAGGAAATCTAAGAAAGGTAAGCAATTTCTTTCTTAAAATAATGTCATTGTATAATAGCAATAATCTACTCCTGTGTGAGGGTATATCAGGATTACCCACACATAGTCATGGATTATTGCTTAATTATATGTGTGGCTAAGAAGAAAAGTGTTGCAGAAAAGAATTGGGTTATGTCTAGAGGTGTATTGAAAAATACAATAAGGCTATCTGTCGGTAAATTGTCTATCACTTATTTTATCCCCAGAAGAAGGACATCTGGCATTCAAGAATATATGCACTAATATAATGGAAATGTTTTAAACTGAATGTTCAGATGGGAAACCATCAACTGTATAGGACATTGCAGACCAAGTCTGAAGATTCTTAGGAAAAAATGATGAGGAATTGTAAACTTCAGGTGTAAAAGAATAGGTAGAAACATATCAATCCTGGGTAAAGAGGAAGAAACAAGGTGCTGGAGAAGAGAAGAGAAGAGAAGAGAAGAGAAGAGAAGAGAAGAGAAGAGAAGAGAAGAGAAGAGAAGAGAAGAGAAGAGGAGAGGAGAGGAGAGGAGAGGAGAGGAGAGGAGAGGGGAGAGGAGAAGAGAAGAGAATGGAAGAGATGGGAAGAGAAGAGAATAGAAGGGAAGAGAAGAGAAGAGAAGGGAAGAGAATGGTGTGATAAATTGGGCATAGTCAGAAACAAATACAACAGGAAAGTAGCAGTGTCTAAAATACTATCAGGAAGATAAGGACACATTTGCCATGTGGACTGAAACATAAAAGTAAGACATTATGACAGAAAAATCTAATGTGGACATTAATAGTAAAAAGCTGTGCATAATAAAATCATGTCCAGATGGGGAAATGCTTGCACCCAATAAATATTCACAGATACAGATGATATATTTCAATGAATGCTAAGAAGGGGATTATGAGTGAAAAAACTTTATGTCAATGCAAGCTGTAAAAAAAAAAAGGAAACCCTGACTGAAATGCCATCTTGTATTTATTAATGTAAAAGAAGGCAAACTATATCCTGGAAATGAATACATCACAATCAAGGGGAGTACTTTCAGAAATTAAATGATGGGTATCTGAGAGTGCTAAGCAGATGCAAAAATGGAGACTGCTGGGGTTTGGGGGCTTAGAGAGAAGAGGAAAAACTGGAATCAGAGATATATCCTGAAAAGGGGAGATCCAGTTTTGGTCAGCCTGGGATGAGATGACTGCCAATCCTTTCTGCTTTGCTAGGGATAGTCAGCCCCTCTTTTACTATAGGTTTTACATTCTGTTTAGAACCATTGCTGCTTCCACCATGTCTTTTTTAGGCAGAGTCCACCTGTTGTATATTCCAATCTAGTAGATTCCAATTTGAAGCACATTAATGTTGCTCTACACAATGTTGGAACTCTTATCAAAAATGAATGCTCAAACTTTAGGTTGTCTTGCAACTTGAGCACATTCATATATGTCTAGTTACAGAGACATGCTTTCAAAGCAATAAAAGTACCCCCTCTGTTCCTAGAAATAGTGTGTATCATGTCTTCAGACCTAATAGAATTTGTGGTGGAATACCAGTATTTGTCAGGGATGTCATCACTTTGTGACAGATTCCTCAGATCACCACAGAATGTCATCACTCTGCCACAGATTTTTCAGAACACCACAGAATGTCATCACTTTGTAACAGATTCCTCAGAACACCATATTTGAACTCCTTGTTGCTCACTTCACCATAAATCAGACTAATTACGTCTTAATAACCAGGTATAGGACAAACTATATGTCACCTTCTGACAATGATATCTCTCTTAACATCCCAACTGAAATCCCCATTAAACCCAGTACATCCTACTGGGGGACTTTTAACTACCCATCAGTATACTGGTTGACCTACACTGCAAATGGCTGGCATACCCAATGGTTCCTTGACAGTATAAATGCTATTTTTTCTCTTCTATAAATAGCTTTCCAGCCTACTAGAAACTCTTATATACTCAATCTGATCCTCATAAATATGGGCATTTCTTATACATCTATATATGTGTCATCTTGCCTTGTTAAATCAAACATTAAATTAGTGAACTTTTCCTTTAAAACTAGTCATAATTTCCCTTCAAATACATCTGTGTTTAGGGACTCCTGAAATGCTAACATTCTTTCATTATTTAGTAACCTAAATAAATTCTACTGTAATCCACCTCCGATGGGTTCCATTGCTAAAACTGCTGTCTATGCCTCTGATTTCTACTCCCACTTAAATAATTGACATGCTAAGGCAGCCCCTATCTACACCAAATATAATTAGAAATTTAAAAACAAATCTCAAAGGTAAAATTCCCATATAAAAATATATAACAAGAGAAAGAAACTTATTAATGTTTTTATGAGGTATCATTTTACTTACCTTAAGAGCACACTTAAGAAACTTGTAAAGGGTTTGAAGGAACCATTAGAAAGTTCAAAGCTGCGTATGAACTTAAAATAGCAAGTAATACCAAAATAACTGCAAATCTTTCTTTAATTATTTCAGGAAGTTATGAACTAACACCCAATAATGTTTAAAGATAATTTACGATATTACTGCACACTCCAACTCAAAGTAAATATTTAATAGCCTATTTACCAAATTTAGTTCAAATTTTACTCCACCTACCATCATAGCTATTCCACACATTTCACAAACCCAGCCATTTTCTTTAATTACTATGCAACAAGTTCTGTCAGTGCTCTCAAAATCTACGAACACCTCATCAATGGGATCCTGATATGCATATTAGATTGCCTGATTATCAGTGACAAACATGGTCTATATAAACCCCTACTTAATGTTTTTAATCAAAGTTGCTTGACTGGTTACATTTCTGAAGCTGGTAAAACAGTGAATACAAAATCATTACACAAGAGTGGCCTAACTACTGATCCTAGCAACTATAAACCCATAGTCTCACTGGCCTCGTACATAAAGCTATGGAATTTATTATCTCAGACTTCATTAATATGGACTTCAAAAATCTGTTAACAATAGACCCTCATCAATTCGGTTTTGTCAAAAGAATGCCATGCCTCTTTAACATCATTTATATGTTTGAAAATAGCATATAGCAAATTAATGTTCACCAGGTCTCACTCATTTCAGTTAGGATGATAGCCGAGTACTAGCTGTGCTGCATTTCTAATAAAATAAAATAAATATTTATTATTGGGAACATCTTTAGGCCTCAAGGAAGCAATACGAAAGTTATCCCTGCCAAGCAAACATAGGCAGTGTGGTGAAATACTGAATATTTGTCATCATGGAACATTAGATTCAACATAATCTGACTGTATGAACATTGTATATAAGAATGTGGACAGGGTCTTACAGCCTGTGTAAATTTCTTGGTGTTTTAGTTAGTTCTCTGAGTCCTAGAATATAGATTGTTACACTTGTATCAATGTGAGATCTGGCCTTCAAGTGACTTGTATCAATGTGAGATCTGGCCTTCAAGTGACCCTGGGTGATGTCTGTGCAGTTTATCTGTTCAGGTGTCACTTTTGTGTGCCACCAAGCCAAAGTCTTTGTACTGAATATTCATGAAATTCATCAGACTTAAAAAGACAGGCTAAAATAAAATTATCAGAAACAACAGGAAGCATCATTTTAAGGACTAAAAGTGACTTAAGGTGATGAGCGACAGTGGTACATTTAAGAAGGTGATTCTTTTTTGTCTATCCAGTGAAATGGGTGTATACCTGGTGCTCATCTGGTAAGCAATGCAATTTTTTTTTTCTGATGATGTGGTTCAGATTTAAAGACTTAATATAGCCAAAGAATTTTCAAAAAGTTTTTAATTGTCAAGAGCGTGAAGAGCTTCCTATATTTATAACTGTTTAATGAGGTGAGTCAAATTGCTGACATTCTGGTAAACTACAATATTGTAATGACAATCCTCCTGACCAAATGATTGCTTTGTTTTTCTTTCTTTCTTTTTTAAAGTCTGTCATTGCAGTTTTAATTTTTAATTTATTGTTTTATTTTCTGTGTGGAAAACATATATAAACATCATAGCAGAAAGGTGGTTTCTAATCTGTTGATTATATTGCACTTCACAGGTCCCCTCCTCACACCTGAATTTATTTTTTCTGCTATATGATGCTGGCAGCCAGTGCCTCTTGATTTAACTATCAGTTCTTTGGCTGTGATTGCTGGCTATACTGACATTCAAAATCTGTTTTCTTTCTTTCTTTTTCTAATTGCTAACACTTGCTAACTTGGTAGTTTTCCCAACAGTACACTGAGCAGAAAGATGGTACTCAAGAAATGTCTATGAGATACAAGAAACTTCATAGATGATCAGTGGGCCACTTGATCATATGTAGGTATACAGAATGAAAGGTTGCAAAAATATCAGTATGACAAAGAGCAATAATATATGTGTAGTAGTAAATCCAGCGCAGGCAAAGACAGCAGGCTATCGGCCCTGTATTTTTAATGTATACTGACCCAGAAAGCCATTTATTTATTTTCAGACAAAAACAATTATATCCACAATGGATTACTCTTAGCATTAGATGATATAGTAGGAAGACAAGGAGAAGATGGGAAATAATTGGTGAAATCCAGCCTAACGCTATATGTTACTACATAAAAATTCTACCTCAAAAGTTAGCTGATTAAGAAAGCCAAGAGTAATTACGAGTATCAATTGAGAAAAATATGTAGTGGATAAAAAAAATAAGTATGTAAAGCAATGTAGGAAGGGATATGATAATTTATTGATCACTGCTGAAGTCAATATAGTAACTGATTTATACCATATACTGGAATGTTTTGCAGATACTTTCTTAAAAGAATTTCAGGATGTTAATAATCAAACAAGCAACACTTTTGATTTCTTAGCAAATGACTCCCAGTATGCAATTATAAAACCAATAACAGGTAAAGAAAGCTATTGTTAAGATAAATAAATATACTGCTTTAGGTCCTAATGAAATAAAGGGATTATTTCTAACAAATACCGAGGAGAGTTTATTAGGACTTCTAACTTTCCTTTTCCAACATTCATTGCAACTGGTGTTGTCCCATATCACAGGAAATGTGCCCATAACATTCCCATCCACAAGGGAGAGGTATTGTACAGACCTGATCATTTTAGGCTCATTAGCTTTACTGGTCTTATTAGGAAGTGTTTTGAATGCATTTGGATTAAAATTATTGACAGCATAATAGAAAATAATTCATCTGATATTCAGCAACGTAAGGAGGTCTATAGTAGCCAATCATATATGTTTTTTATACCAAAATGGTGTTGGAAATTGATAATATGTCTGTAGATGTGATTTATCTGGATCTGGCTCAGTCTTTGGATTTGATATGAAATCTTAATGGCTTCAGAGATTTGGAATTTCAGTAAGTATATAAATATATAATCTGGTGGGTAGCAAATTGGTAAAAAGAAAGAAAAGCCAGGGTGTGTTTTTATGGAGCTAAGTCAAGAGAATTTAGGACAAGTAAAGATCCTAAGAGATCACTTATGGGTCTTTGATTCTTAGCCATGTGCAGCTGTGGTGAGAACAGCACCAGTACCCTGGGGGTAGCCAGTAGGTGAGTCCCTATTATTTGCCATTCTTGGCAGGCTGTCTGTTTCTTTCTTTTTGCTTAGTTCTGCTAGATTAGCTACCATCTTATCTAACTTAAAGTATTATCCTTAATACTTCATGCATAAATGTTCAGGGTGTACTACAATAATTTCACTCCCACCCTTGAGTACTGCAATATGTTCTAGAACTCCACTCTTTGGCAACATGACTTAGCAGGTTGGTCTCACCCAATCTGTTGTCAGTCTGAGCACAGTATGTGTTCTAAAGTAGTGTAGCAACTGCCTACGCTTATTGACTGTTCACTGATTCTAACAGTTGATAGGTCAACGTGTGAAAAATTTAATATTTAAAAAACATGGAAGCAAACCTCCAACATCAGTAAGCATTACACCTTCACAAAATCACATCAGTCAAAATATACCACAAGGCCTATACCTTAGGCCGAGCTTATAAAGAAAAAAATTGTGAAAGCTTCCTAAAACACAGTCTAGAAGATCTCAGCCTCCATCACACAAGGCAACACCAACTTCTTCTCCACATGCAAATACTGTAAATTCCCACAGCTTATGAAACAGTCATCAGGAAAGCAGATCTAAGCCTGTAAGGTCCACTATGTCCATTTCTATAAAGGGAAATTTTAGTAATAGCCGGCTCTATTGTTAGGTATACAGACTTCAGACTTACCACTCAAGACAAAAACAGGATGACTGTAAGCTGTTCATCTGGTACCAGGATCTGTGATGTCTCAAAGGCTCTGAGGGCCCTTAAACCAGACAAGATAACTCCAACCTAGTAGTTGTCCATGTGGAGGCTAATGACTCCAATTCACACATCATGGTGGCATTACTCAATGCCAGGAGACAAAAATGAAAGATGCCCGAACCTGGGGCCTCCTGCAAATCAAACATATTCATATTTGCATAGTTACTGACACATGGCTTCAATGCAGTTACAGCAATCCCTCTATACTACAGTTAAGCACCTATCATTCCTTCAGGCCCTTAGGTAATCATGGGGAAATATCTGTATTTCCACAGGCAGAACAAACACTGGGCCCACACAACTATGGTATGGTGCATGGCTCAAAAACCATCAAGCACAAAATCCAAAGAAGTCATCCTACTTCTGTACTCTTCCCTTATGAGACCCATCATTGACTACAATGCCCTATTTAGAATGTGTAAATTAAAGGATGTTGACCAACTAGAAAGGCCCCAAAGATACTTTTCCAAGAAATTCAAAGGCCTTAAATCTTTCACCTGCCCCTAACAGATTAGCACAATGCTCATTATAGATTGTAGCTTACAGGCTTCTCTGAAGTAATCTGTGTCTTACGCTTTGAGTCATGAAAGATTTAATTCCATTTGGCCTTCTTTTGCTTTGCAAAACCAGGATCTCTGCAAACAACCACATTAGATAAGTAAATCTTCACTAATAAATAAACAACACTCACTAGAAAGATAGGTTTCTAGTTCAATATATTATGGAGTAGGTTACCACTATAGGTCAAAAAAGTATGACTTTTGCTACTTTTAATTCTAGCCTTAATGACTAGATTGAATGGGTAGACCAATTTTACACAAGGATTGTCATGTAAAGCCATACTCAATTTGGGAGGAAAGCACCATTAAGGGCTTGGAAAGGGAGGCATGAATTTTAAGTGTGTCTGCTTCAACATGTATCTGGCTAGGTATCTTACAGTCTTTGTGATATCTTATCTCATCTTGTTCCAGTGTTTCCTTGTTCCTGTTACATGTATATATGCCTCCTTTTCAGTCTCAAGGAAATGTTGGGTAGGAAAATTTGTAGGTGATACCAAAATAGCTGAAACTGTGACATCAATAAAAGACCCAATGGAGATTCCAATTTATTTAAGCAGCTTGTATGCTTGGTCTCAGGCTAACGGTGTATTCTTTAATGATTTAAATTGCAAGTATAATATCTGGGTAAAGGACATTTGAGGTATCCATATAGTATGAGTGATACCATAATTGGAGAATGCCAACAATCTGAAAAGTCCGATATCACAGTAGAAAGTAACTTGAATTTTGCAGGCCAGTTTACTAAGATAATGAGACATAGTTTATCTACAATTAGAATGTTATCAGAAAGGTGATGCTTCTGTTGTATAAATCTATCATTAAACTTATATTGGAATAAGGCACTGGTTTCAGCATATATTCTACATTTGATATCCACAGACTGGACATTGTGCAAAATCTTTATTTACAAGAAATATTAAGGGGCTATAATATATGAGATATAAGGAAAGAAGTGGAATTAATTTATTTTCAGTATAATATAGGCTGATTGGAGTGACTTGATGTGGGTATGTGAAAGTTTAAACAATTCATCAGTTGAATGTGCTCTAGGAATTACCTTTTCTGAATCATAAATGAAATACTAAAAATATTTATTTCTTTGTTACGTTGTAGGATAGGAGATCTAAAATAAGTTGGAACTGGTTGAGCATATATTCATTACCGCTGGAAGCTAAACAAGTATATGGTACAGAGCTTTATAAAATTAAATTGGACTTATGATATGGAGACAGGCCCCTAGATTCAGCAAGCAGCCATGCAGGAATAAGTTATTCCTGCACGACAGGGACCGTTCTTCTTCAGCACGGCAGTGCGCCATGCATATGATTGAAGGTGCCCTGCTGTGCTCTAAAATGGACATGGTTCCATGTATGAGCGCAGGTGTGTCTGAGAGCAGAGCTCTCACAATACATATGCCCCCTGCACTCCAGAATTGCATATCGGCAATTTAAAATGAGTGAGAATGCTCATAACACCCCCAACCCATCAAGATAAGAAATCTGGTCAAAGCCATAAGGGACAATCATCCCTATCAAGGCAAAAGTTGATAGAATAATACAGTTAGCATAAGCACATAGCGCACACCTCCCAACCTGTCAGAGTAAGGAATGTGGACAAAGCCAAAAGGGACAATCGTCCAACAAAGCAGAAAGTTGATAGAATAATAGGTTCAGCATTAGCAGGGATATTCTGAAGGGAACAAATAAAAAAAACAGAACAAATATTTTTTTCTAAACATGCAATAAAGTTTAAGCGTAGCTGCGTGGGTGTGCCCGTTGCTTAGCTACGCTTAGTCCAGCTTAAACAGCACAAGAAGTTAAATATCAAGAGACATGCAATATAAGCAGTACAGCAATAGGGTAGTGGTTAGAATGTGCACTTTGCAAGCAGCCGTTCTCAGTTCAATCCTCACTGTTACCAATTTCTGAAAGCCGTACATAACCATTTTTTTAGCTACTAAATAACATATATTTGTTAACCAGAATACTGCAGTAGGTCCAAATGTGAGGTGTCAGTTTAATACAGTTGTGAAACCCCCATATAAACACAAGTGCTCCATACAGTATAGTCACACATGAATAAATGTAATGAAAGCACATTGGGGGATGTCAGAGATGGTAAACAAATTTATAATATGTAATGAATAATTAATCAATCCCATACAGCAGATAGTCTATAAAATAAAAAAATAAGCAATGTTAAGCATTGCACAGCTCTTCTTACCAAGTGTAAGCACTGTGTAAATATGACTGCTAAGCAATGAGTAGCCCGGCTAAGTGGATTTGCCCATTGGTAAGCAGAGCTGAACCTGTCCCTTTAAAGACTGCCGACCTTAGCTAAGCAGGTTTGCCCATAGCTTAGCTTAGCTCAGCATATCCAAAACCATCCAGTCATGGCAAAGGGTGGGAAATCAGCTGTATTTAAACCTCGCAGGTGGAAATACAGCTCATAACTGCCTGCAGCTTCCCACTGTAGGCAGTATGGCAGGCGTTGGTGAGGGCATGCACTTCCGGGCCCAGCGCTGGGGCACACAGGAGTTCAAGGTCATGGAAGGACTCCTGGTAGATAACCATGATGAGAGACTGTTGCAGGGCCAGTACCAGGGCTCCCAATATAAAGTGGAAGCCTGAGACCATCTTGCCCATGATCTCACCAGTGCCACTGGTATCCCTTGGACTGGTGAGCAGGTCTGACACCACTATGGTGACTTGAAGTGGAGGAAGAGGGAGCTCTTTGACGAGTGGGTCGAAGAAGCAAATCAGAGGGGTGATGTCCCAGCAGTGTGTAAGTATTCATATCAATAACTGTTTACCAAAGTCTAGCCTGTGTATGTGATGGATAGGTATGGCTAAATATTTCTCTATTCCCTTTACAGCTGCAACTGAGCAGGCTGTGAATCAGTAAGTCCATGCCAGTAGGCTGCAAAGGCTGCATCGCGAGGCTGGTGAGTAACAATCCTGCTTGTAGTAGTCATACCAAATAAATATAAAGTAGTAGAAAGTCACCTTGCAGTATAAAAACTGTGTATGTGTTGTACTGAATAAACCAGACAATATAACAGTAACAGTCCCATATAGGTGATATTTCAATAAAACCATAACTGCCTGGCAATAAACTTCTAAATCCTGGACTGGTTGTGTTTACTTTGGTATTGTATGGCATTTAGTTTTGCAGTCTCTGAATAGTAATGTTGTGTTAACCACTGTTACCCACACTGTGCTACATAAAAAATATGTCTAGGAATACCTGTATAAGACTGTTGTAAGTACAAGGTCTGATTGTACAACCAAGAGAGACTTAGACAGAAAACACTGAAGGAAGAGACAGCAATTTCTAAATAGCTTGCTCTGATGAAACTCATATTGTTGTATTTTTAGTGCACACACAGCCATGGTTTTAATCCTGGGAGTGGTAGTAAGCTGTATGCATAATCATACCTCTCAACTGTACAGATTTTCACAGAATGTCCAGATAATTGGCTCATATGTTTGGCCTGTTCCTCTGTCTCCCTGGCAAATCACTGGGATGATCTCAGAATTGCAGTCACTAAATAATGACATACATTTGATTTTCAGACCTCAAATCCTTCAGAAAATATATATTAAAACAAATCCTGTTACTCTAGCAACTCTCCAAGTGTATAAGAGCAATATTCAAGCTATGTTCCTATTTGTACCTCCATGTTGTCAAGCTTTGCCCAGAGTGTGTGCATTAAGAGATTGAGAGGTATGTGCATAATATACACTAGGAATCTGGGAATATGTGTAGAAACAGTCAGGTAGTGTTAACAAACATTCCCCCCACAAGTCTTTCAGATAAGAAAACTGTAACTGCCTGGCAATAAAGTGTTAAATCCTGGACTGGTAGTGTTTACTCTGGTATTGTATGGCCTGACATGTAGCATTCACCAACATCTGATATCAGAATAGTACTGTTGTGTCAACCACTGTTTCTCACACTGTGCTACATAAATATTTGTCTAGGAATGTTTGTATAAGACTGTTGTAATTGCAAGGTCAGATTATACAACAAAGAGAGACTTAGACAGAAAACTCCGAAGGAACAGACACTGGTGTCTAAATAGCTCACTCTGATGAAACAGAAATTGTTGCATTTTTAGCAGACACAGCCATGGTTTGAATGCTAGGAGTGGTAGTAAGCTGTATGCATAATCATACCTCTCAACTGTACAGATTTTCCCAGAATGTCCAGATATTTGGCTCATATTTTTAGCCTGTACCTCTTTTTTCCTGGCAAATCAGTGGGATGATCTCAGGATTGTAGTCATGACATACATTTGAGTGTCAAACCACAAATCCTTCAGAAAATGTATATTAAAACAAATCCTGTTACTCTAGCAACTGTCTGAAAGTTTATAAGAGCAATATTCAAAATATGTTCCTATTTGTACCCCGATCTTGTCAAGCTTTGTCCAGATGTTATACATTAAAAGACTGAGAGGTATGTGCATAATTACAACTAGGAATCTGGGAATATGTGTATAAACAGTCAGGTAGTGTTAACAAACATTCCCTCCGCAGGTCTACCAGGTAAGAGAAGTCGAATTTAGCTATAAGACGGTTGAAGTATACACTGTGTAGAAACATACCACTGCCCAAACCAAGGCATAGGGTATTGTAATAATACCTGTAGAGTAATGATTAAAGCAATGATCATTAAAGTTGTGAGTACTGCAAGGATATATAAGTTGTTAACTGACATCTCTCTCTCCCCCACCATATCTGCAACAATAATCTAAACACACAAATCAATGGGTATGTTTACACCAAACCTACTATTGGGACATATGTCCTATTGTTCAACAAATATTGAAATGTGTTTCTATTAATGTTCCATGTTGAAATACTATCATTGGTGGCCTGTTGCTATCAATGTAACCTGCATGCTGTTGTAATGGCCATTGCGGTTCCATATATGCATGTGTTCTGTTTGCTATGCAACTGTTCCATATCTGGTGTTTTCAGTTAATGGGAATATCTATTCATACTGTTATAACTAATCTTGGATTGTGTTGACTATTACTTAACCACATATGTTCTGAAACTGCAACACCATTGCACATTCTGGAAGGCCAGTCCCAGTGGACTCACCTATTCCACCTCATCTGGCCACAGCACCGGGCCCCAGATCATCTGCTGGTCCTGCAGCACCTTCAGGTGGAACCAGCTCAGGTGATGGAGCTCACCCCCCTGGGAGCAGGCAAGGACAGGATCCTGTCACCCGAAGTCAGGTCCGGGAATTGGTGCATAGCATGGTCCAAAGGGAGTTTGGAGATCAGCTACATCAGCTTGAGGGCCGCGTGGCACAATTAGAGGGTCAGTCTGCCCCTCCTGCTCATCCACGAGCACAGCCACCTTCGTGGCCATGAAGGTGCAGTGGTGACTGCCCATTTGTGGGGACCTCAGTCTCACTGTTTCCATTTGGGGGCTCATGGACTTCCGATGTCCAAACACCTCTCCCCATCCAAGGTGTTTACCCCCACATGTGTCACATACTGCCCCCCGTATGCTGTCTTGTCTGTCTCATCTGTCTTCCTACCCAACCTACCTCCCAAATATACCTACTATCCTTCCTCAACATCCCACTCTCACCTTAAAAAAAAAATAAAAGGGCAATCTGTTCCCAAAAAAAAAAATTCACCATATACATAGCTGTCCATTTTGCACATGTCCACTGGACACATGTAATCTGGTCTAATTGGCTTCAAAACACATTATTGTTGTCCTCACCTTACTCTTAGGGGTTTGAGTGTCCAAATATACCTCCAAATCTAGTATATACGCACAGCTGTTGCTGTAGAAGAAATGGACAGCTATGGGCCTTCTCTACATCTGTCCTGCACATCCCTAGCTACTTTCCCTATTGTCTTTCCCTCTTTGTGGCCCCTTTTTCACCACTTTCCTATCACCCCTTTTTCTTTACTTTTAAAGAAATTAGCACAGGTAAGCAGGAATAAGCTCTTTTAAGCAGTAGTAAGCAGGATTACGCCTGTTTGCACAACACTAAGCAATGGCTACACAGATTAAGCACTTTTCAGGCTAACTGTCTGTAAGCATATTTAACCAGAAGTTAGCACTGCTTACCACCCCGCAAACCTGCGCAAACCCACTTACAACTGCTTAAAAGTGTCTTAATCACTCTGTATCCATCAGCCCTTTTTCTGCCTAGCAAAAAAATAACCAGCCCTTGCAAGTCTCGAACCCAGGACCCTGCACACCATAGGCACAGCAAGTTACCACTAAGCCATTTGAGCTGTAGATATGCACGATGTTTTCTCAAACATAGTCATTCAACAGTAAGGACTAGTAGGGAAGCCACTGTGGTACAGCGGTAGCATTGTTGCCTCACAGCAAGAGGTTCTCCTGTTTGAGTCTCAGCTGGAGTGCCTTCTGTGTGGAGTCTGTATATCCTCCCCGTGGTCGAGTGGCCTCTGAAAGACAGGCTGGCAAGTTGGTACCATAAAAATTTACTGCCAATCATTAGAGGACGTGAGTTCTGCTGTGACGACCCCTAACCAGGAAAAGCCGAAAAGACAGTCATTCAACAGTAGGGAAAATATATTTATATATGTATATATGTGTGTGTGTGTGTGTGTGTGTGTGTGTGTGTGTGTGTGTGTGTGTGTGTGTGTGTGTGTGTGTGTGTGTGTGTGTGTGTGTGTGTATATATATATATATATATTTATATATATATATATATATATATATATATATATATATATATATATATATGTGTGTGTGTGTGTGTGTGTGTGTGTGTGTATGTAGACATACATGTCTATATAAATATATATATATATATATATATATATATATATCTATATATATCTAGTGCATTCGGATATCGGAGCCACACTCTGAACCTCTCACTGCAAAACATCTGACCAAAGGCATTGTAAATGGGGGTGAAGGGGCCCAAAATAGGGATCCCTTGTAATTACTGGTGTTATCCCTTCCTCCACAGCTGATCTGTTCTGCCTTGCAACAAAATAGCCAACACTTGCAAGTCTTGAACCCAGGACCCATACAACATAGCCACAACAAGTTACCAGTACGCCATCTCAGCTGTAAGATATTGGGATGATTTCTCTAACATATCATGCAGAACAGTCAGTCTACCATATGGAATGTACAATGTGGAAGCACTAAATATTCTAATGATACATATATATATATATATATATATATATATATATATATACACACACACACACACACACACACACACACACACACACACACGCACACACGCACGCATGCACGCACACATATATAAATATATAAATACTTTTATATATATATATATATATATATAGAGAGAGAGAGAGAGAGAGAGAGTGCACAGCCTATCAAACAGCCATTATTCCTACAGTTGCCACCTTTTCAAATGGCTAGTGTCTGATTCTTTCCTACAAATGAGAATTATTGCATGAAACATATACCCACACAAAATACAAAGGACATGACACCACACACAGTTTGCATACATAAAATGTTTATTTGTATACTATATCAGTTGTTTATCCCATTTCTTATAGCATTTAGGTGTTTGAAATACACTACTGATTAATGCAACTCTCAAAGAAAACATATGACACAGTAATCTGTAAAACATAACATACTTTGCTGTCTAGGCTAAAGCCTTCAAGAAGTACAACAGTGAAAAATACACTTGCCTTGAAGATAAGAACCAATCAACACTTAATTACAGATGTAGTTCGACAGCCTCCAATTATACTCTGTACTCAACACCCTAGGGGAAAAGTATCAGTTGCAAGTCTTGAACCCACATTACATAACAATGCTTAACTTAAAATGTCACTATCACACTGACAAACAGAACTGTGTGCAAGACAGTAAGCTCTAGCCCACCACTGTTCTCATGGTGAAACATATGAAAATGTACCTTAATGTTTCTTATTACTGATATCCCTCACATGTTGTAGCAGCCTAGGTTAAAAACATTAAATACCCCTCCCGCATAAAATGTCTTACAAGGGCATATAACAGTGTTTTCCATACAGTGACCTCCAGACTGTACAGTGTCACACATGTTTTGTCCAGCTGTAGCTCTCATATATATGGACCCTACCCCACAACTTGTGTGGGAGTCCACAACATCACTGGAATGACAGCAGGAATGTCAGCACTAAATAATGATAGACCAAACCTATCAACCTCTTACTGCATTACATCTGGACAAAGCCTGGTATATAAGTGAAGGACAGAGGCTGAAATGCAGGACCATATTTGAAATATTGCTGTTATATACTGTGAAAGTTGCTGGTGTTACAGGATTGGTTGCAACATACCCTTACTCAGGAATATGAAATCAGAAACACAAATGGATGTTGCCATGTACTGATAGCAAGCAACGGAGAGAATGCCACTGATATGTCAGGGACAATACCTGTGTGGGGAAAAGACAAATCATAACAGCCAATCTTCTAGTCATCATGTGAATATCCCACAATTGAGAGCTATGCAGACAGACCACATTCTATGGAAAACTAGCATGTACACACAAACCCTGTAAAACTACCAGTATCCAATGCATATAACAGCAATACTCACACAATGTCCCTAGGTCTGGAACCTTATACATACATGGAGTTGGCCTGTGTCCACAAGTCCTGTTGCAAGAGGTATAGCTATATAGCTACCTGCTGTCTGTAACACAGCTGCCCGCACACAGGAAGGATGTCTTCAATACAGGAAAGGTAAAGGGACAACACCCACAGATGTAGTTATTTATAGTAGTGGGTTGCTATGACATTGGCTATTGGAAGACCTACACTGATGTCTGCATGTAATTAGCAAGTGGAGGACAGCAATTGGTGCAGAGGCCATCACCTGAACATGAGCATCACCTACAAAAGCCATGTTTCAACCTACTCGATCCCAGTAGTACAGAGAGAGAGAGAGAGAGAGACACACACACACACACACACACACACACACACACACACACACACACACACACACACACCAAAAAAAAAAAAACAAAAACATAAACAAAACCTCGAATTACGAAACAGGAAGACATCCTGTACACAGAAGGAATATTAAGATAAACCAGGTATGTGCAACATGTAAGCATGTAAATGTAGTAACTAAAAATGGGATAGATGATTATGAAAGATGTATATGTGCCATCAGTACTTGCTGTAATGATATCTTGCTGAACAAATGCTATGTACCTAACATCTGGCTCTGTCTGCAGTGGGCCATGCCTGTCAGTTGTGCATATCTGCACAGAATGTCAAGATTTAGCCATCATAGTGTTTGTTCTGTTTCTTCAAACATCTATATTACTCTGGCAAATAGCCCAAGGTGGAAGTAATGAAGTCATGACAGACACATGAGTTTCAGACCCCACTACCTTCAGAACAGTCATGGTAATGTGAAATGTATCATGCACAAACTTCATAGGTTTGTAATAGGCATATCTATGATCTGTCCCTATATATCCTTTCCCAATGCTAGGCTTTGTCCACATGTGATGCTCTAAGAGTTGCATAGGTTGGGTCATAGCTGAGGAGCCTGAAACACTCTGGGAAAGGACAGCTCACATATGGCAACCGCTAGAGTGTCTGTAAAACAGTTGTATCTGTGCCACTGCTAGCCCAGTTAATGGGATGTTGCCCATATCCATATGTTACCTGTGAATATGAGTATTCTACATGTTTGTATTGTAAATCTGGGATGCTTATATAGGACATGAGCCTAGTAAAGCACTGTTGCAGATGTGTGTGTGTGTTAAACTGCATGTGATATATTGAATTAATAACATTCAACTGTGCAGTGTTCTTCTGGACAAAGTTCACAATTGTAACATATGTCTGTAGTCACTTACACATATACTTGTGTTATGGCAGCTATAGTGATACTTTATCAAAATTGACTTACCTGTTTTGTCACCCAGTGAGGTGGACCAATAACCAGATGTCCTGGTATAACAGGTTGAGATGTATTATTGAGCTGCAAGACTGTAAATACAGTGTGTCATAATGACATAGAACACAAATGTGTACCAGGTATCCCCTGAGCATGTGTATGTACGCATATGTTCAGCTGAAAGGCACAAAAGTAATAACGTGGGTAACAAGCAATCAGGAAAATAGGATGTGCATATTGCACATGTGCGTAATATCACTGTCACTGCATACAACAAAATAAAATGTGTACTGTTCTGATTGTTGCATTGCCATGACACTGATATGGGTACTACAGTAGGCATGCTTATCAAATAGTAATCAGAGAAGTGTACAACTGTGTTATGATCCATTGTCCATGCCTACTACTAACAGCTATATCAACACCCATACACACTGGATATCAAAGTGTACACACCCCTGTTGGAATGTCAGGTCTGTGTGCTGTAGGCCAATGAGACCACAGGAAGTCATGTCAAAATATTTCTCACCTCAAATGTGACCCATAACCTGTAAAATTCTATTTAAAAAGAAACAAAGCTGTTTCATGGATGGTGAGCAACCATTGCCAAGTGAAGATGTGATATGACGTTAGAGTACAAACCAAGACAAATGGATGCTGTAATCATCTCAGCAATTGTTTACACAGCATACCAGTCAGTGTAAGGGTGTGCACACACATTCAGCTGGCTTACTGTACTGAGTATTACTTCCCATATGCTAGAGGGACATGTTGATATCCCAGAGACTGCCCATGCTATGGAATAGACTTCCCATACATGTCAAGCAGAGCACTTCACTGGACTTCTTCAAGAGAAATATTGATGAGTGGATGGGAAACAGAAAATTCACCACAGGGATCACTCCAGTGGCTTTACTCGACAGAGACACTGGTAACTAAGGTTGGGTGGCATGATGCCAGGGTAATCCCATGGGCTAGGCTTGTAAAGGCTCCAGGGCCATTATTCTAGTACACACCTATGAACCTATGAACCTATATGTTTCCACAGGACAAGTTATGTTCCCTATTGAACTGAGCAGCCTATAGGACACATCATAGGTGGGGATTGTGTTGACATGTGCTTTTGTGGGGTCATGTTTCAGTTGCACAAGTACCATGCATTGTAACAGGGGTGTGTACACTTCATATCCACTGTAGCTATATGGAATCAGCACTACCTTACCTGTACAACCATCCTCCACCAACGATAGAGTAATTCCCCTTGGTGGATATCACCAAGACACAAAGCATATAATAGGTTGCTATAGTGGCTGTACAGGGACACATAGGTGCAGACCACCACTTGGAAGCAAGTGCACCTCTTTCTGAGCAAGCATGTAGGTTCACAGGTGACCTCCTGTAAGGCTGACTATGATTACAAATCAGACATATGCAAACCACCAAGGCCAATTGCAACCATGTCTACACTTATGTACCCAGTCTCAGATCCAGTAACACAAGTCAGCCTGTTCTGGGGGTAAACCACACTTGATACGCACATGCCATGGATACAGGCAAGCTGCATCGGGGGGATAGGTGGGAACAGTGGCACCCTGTCCACAGCAGTATCACAGGGGGATATGCACATCTCCCACACTCCTGCCCACATCACTGGTGAGCATGGACATAATGCCAACTGATGGCAACAACAGCAAGTCCTCATGGGGCATGAGAATATCACAGTTTGCCTCCTACGTGAACACAGGCATGTGCTCACAGTCCCATCACATACCACAGTCAAACACACTCATGCCAAAATCCACACAGCATCCACATGGAAGATGGAAACTGTCATCCCTCTACACAGAAATTAATGGTGTGCAGTGGATTATGCCATTAAGTGTCCAACATTGGGGGAACTGGACAGGTCAGTGCCAGGAGTGTAATGCAAGATGTACAAGCCATGATAACTTACAGTGTTATGGTATAGTCTGGATTATTTGCAAGTAAGACCCGCTGCTGATGTGCACATGGACAACTGTATGAAGTCCTCTGACCTTTCTTCCTGTTTATGTCTTCCAGGTACAATGTCCCGGGAATGCCTGCCCACATACACACCCCTGGAAAATGATGCTATAATCCAGTTCCTCATAGTCCATCATGCCATTCTCTTTGCACACAGGGCCCAGGATCTGCAGGAAGAACCGCTCTCTGGAATGAGCTTATTCACAGGGTAAACAATGTTGGCCTGCATAACCACAATTATGAGCAGGTGTGGCATCGCTGCATGGAACTTATCTGCCAAATCCATCAGTGTGCTACTGCAGTTAGGAGGGACCAGCTAGCTACAGGTGGGGGTCATGCCATCCAGCCCCCACTGACACATGCTGAGGAGCTCCTTGCCAGCCTTGGGGCACCCGCCCACCAGCCAAGCCAGCAAACTGAAGACAGCATTGTGGAGATAGGTGCCACACACACACAATGGACATGGAGCGTGCAGCAAAGGCCCCAGGGCTAGGTCCCCAGAGCAGATTAGTAGACCACTGTTGCTTATCCATTTTCATCTGTAAAGTATCTACATGCGTATGTCAGATAAGATAGTCTGTTGCTGCAGTGTAGTAATGAACAGATGTGCATAATCTCTAGTACTGTGGGTATGTACTGTTGATGCTCTGAAATGCTGCTCTCAACCTGTACCAATGCGACAGGTGTGGCGACTGACATTACGTGTCTCACACAATTATTTAGGTCCCTCTGGTATACAACTGGGGCAGCAGCCTGTAGCTGGTGAGTATGGAGTTGTTGTGTTCAGGTTTGCCAATACACCAGCCATGTTATGGCCGTGCTATTTGCCATGCACACATTTAACACACCTAACCATAATGCATGCTGTACATATTCACTTATTGTTGCTGTTAACTGTACTGCATCACAGTGGTCACCATGGGGGCATATTTGAAGGGAATGTAAGAGTCCTGGAATATATCTAACAACCTGTCAGTGCAAGATGTGTGGACAGAGATTAACATAATGGTGGGACAAATGGCCTACAGTAGGGACATGTCTGAAACATTACCCTTATACAGTGGCTACAACAGTGTATACACCACTATTACAGTGGCAACTGTTCTTGATCTAAACAATGGCAAATCACAATACCACATTCCACACCTTTTACAACCTGTAATGTGATTCTAACATGAGCAATGAATGTGTAATATGGAATCCTATGTTAGGACAACAAATATGGGGAATACATACCTTAAACCCTGGAAGCATATGTGTGCACACACTCCAAATAACATATTGTGGAAGCAGCTTGTGAGGTACTGACAGCATTCACTCTTCTTGAGTACACACCTTCCATCAAGTACAGGGCTTTAATGTCACACCAAGTAATGGTCTGCTGTCCAAGAAGTAAGTCCATGACATTTGCTCACTCACCTGCAACAGAGGCAGCCGTTGCTTGCACACATCTTACAAACCATGAAATGGATCCCATATCCGAAAGTTAGCACTCAGGAGTGGGAAAAGTAGCCTTACCTCACCATTGCATATACCATGGCAAACAGTGCAGACAGTCATGTATGTGTGTATGAAGTATAGGACAACATTAATGTGGAAAATAAACAGATGCCCATCCAAAACAGATGACAACAAATGTTGCAAACTGGTCACTGAGGCTACCCAGAAACATGCAGCAACACTGAGAGACTTGTAGAAATGTCTAGCAAGTACTGACTGTGCAGTACCTGTGTTGACAATCACCTGGAATCTGCATAAGTGTGGCCTATGGGTTAGGGTAATCAGACGGAAGAGTTTTTCCACAGGAAACATCATCCAGGGCTCTCTACAGGTAGCATATGCATAATATCAAGTCTCCCAAAGACATGTGTTGCAATGTGTAATGGTGTCACGAGACCAAGGCTGAAACCTATAGACAGTAATCATAAAGATACATGTGGTGCACAAGCAACACCTCACTCCACCTCAGGGACACCATCCCCATTTTTACCTTGCTGGTGTCAGTGTACACCTTTAGATTTGCTGTTCATTAGCAGGAACTAGGCCAGTAGACATGGAGATTGGAATCTGGAACACTGCAAAATAGCACTCATGTGTGGCCCATAGTTGTCAAGCATCTGCAATAAGGCTGAGGATGGGGAGGGGTGTCATCCTGAAATACAACAGTGAACTAAAGCATACATCAAAGCTTGCTAAGAATGGCTGTATCTGAACACAGTCAAGGTCATGAATTGTGCCAGACATAACCCTGACTCCACAGCAATAGTGAAGGCACTGTGTGACCTCCAAGGGCTGTGCACATGAGCTGATCTTGCAATCCGGCAGAGTTGGGGGACATTTGTAGGGTTGTGTGACCAAATAATGGCCAGTGAAGATGGGCCATGCTAGTATACCCCTTCCAGGAATAGTGACTGCTATAGTTCACTTAACAGATGCTGTAACAAACCATTGTGTTAAGGGTGTGCACACTTATGCAACCCACATATTGTATGCATCTCATTCAGCATCTGCACGACTAACACATTTGTTTGATACTGCATTGGATTGCACAGGTCATATGTTACATATTAGGTGTGTGTAATGTTAACATCTGCAGTATTGTGGCCCCATTGCATATCATGGAAGAGGCTGGCATGTCAACAAGGGTGTGTACACTCCTCATATTCACATTAAGCTTTGAAGTTGTCAGTGTAACTGGATTTTATTGCACATACATGCACTGCTTATAATGAGATCTGCAAATCAGAGGTCGGGCATTAACTATTGACATCAGTCCTCATATCATCTCAAGTATTTGTCAGACAAACACATAGGGGCTGTGAGCAACAGAGCAAACATAACTGCCACACATATACACATTCATCAATGGTGTGTACACACATGAGGTATGGTGCACAGTACATGCTAATGTGCTGTACAGGTGCACAGCAATACTGTGCACATGGGTGCAGTGTGTTCCAGCGGAAGGGGCATCACCTACTAACACAACTCATTCATCACAGAGATGTATAATGTTGGTAACAAGGATTGAGTATGGCTGCAGTGCATGTTGTTGAGTGCCATATGTCATGCATTTTGACTGTTGGATAATGAGAGGTCTGTGTAATATCTTTGCGCCAAGTGTGTGTGTGTGTGTGTGTGTGTGTGTGTGTGTGTGTGTGTGTGTGTGTGTGTGTGTGTGTGTGAGTGTGCGTAGAGGTAAACCACAATGTACAGGTCTTAAATTACATTTTTTGTTTGCCCCTCACAGGTGGTGAGGTGGGTCAGGGTCCCTCCTGCAGGCAAACTGATGTTAGTGTCCATACAGACTCTGACAATGATGATAGGCATGGTGAGGCACAGGCAGGGTTGTGAGGGGCTGAAGCTGTGCCATCAGTTGACATCCCACTTTTATCCACCCCATCCTCACACACAGTCACAATGCCCATACATACCCCATCACCAGTGGCCATAGATGAGGGACAGTTGGCGGGTGGTGGCATGGGACAGGACAGTGGTGGGGACTATGGCAAATGTTTCTGTACACAGCAGTGATAGCCGGATGACCGGTGAGGTACCACACAGGCAGATGTACAGGGGGGCTCGTAGAAGAGCTGCTGGCCATCATGCCTTTGGCAGAAGTGCCACAGCAGGTGTTACCAGACTCATGCTTTGGGCCATCATGGAGGCACAGGCATGTATGGAACATTACACCAGACAGAGTCTGAGGCTCTAGAGGGCTACTCATTCTGCTGTACTTGACAATATCCATAATCTTGCAGGTGCCCACTGTTATTTTGAGATGTCCTGGATAGAAGGTTAGGTGAGATGGTGGGAATCCTCGACAGTGTGGTGTCTGTGGTAGAGCATGTGGTGGGAGTAGGGTGGTGGCCATGTGGACGTAGGTCAGCAACACCAACAGGTGGAGGTCTACGTGGATGTGAAACAAATCATGGCTGCTCCCATAGTGTCAGCACCAGCACTAGCACTGCAGGAGGGGGTGATATCCACTCCACAATGCAGCAGGCCACATGCACGTGGTCCTGACCGGTCCAACAGGGATGCAGATCCAGTGGACAATTGTCATCATCAGGGGAGAGTACCATATCTGGGCCTCTGCCTGGTAGTGCCCGTGAAACCCATAACAGGCACAGTTCCTGTGTCCCTGGCCAGAGACAATGAATTGTACACCCTGCCAGGTTTGTTGGACAGCTGCAGACCGTACATGGCAGTGTGCACAATTCACTGCAATGTACGGTCTGCAGCTGTCCAACAAACCCCTGTATAGGGCAGCCACAGGGCAGACATGTGTGCTTACATGCACACACACTTCACCAACACAGCTAGGGCACCTCCATACCTACACATACACCACATCTGCACAGCCCATTTAATAAAGACCCCACTAACCCACACACATAGTGTCAACCAATTGGCTCAGCCTAGGCCTCTGGCAAACCCGCAACACACCCTGTGCATATGATGATACCTGTGCCACATCCCTGTCATCCATTCCATCGATGCAGGGACATGCTAATATGGTTCTGATGCACAGGGTGAATGTCCTAAGGTTTAGCAATGTAATGCTGTTTAATGTGTTTTCAGCTGGAATGATTTATGCTTTCATGTCAGGGTGTGTAGCTGTCCAGCCATGATGTATTATAGCTGTTATTAACACTGACTGATTGTAGACTCCATAATGTATTCTGTTTGTGTTCTAGGTGTCTTTGTATCAGCAGGATGTTGGTCTGCTGTCCTGTCATACAAGGGGTGCAGCACTGTGCTGACACAGTGACTGTGTCATAACCTGGGTACAGTTGAACACAGGTAACAGATCTGTATAACAGTTACTGCATATGCCACAAGGCTGATAGGTCTGAGGGGTGTATACACGTGAGTGCATGTTGGCTGATGTCAGCAGCTCATCTACAGTGGAAAATTGTAAGTGCACTGGGTGGCACACACCAAATGTCCATGAATAACACACACACACACACACACACACACACACACACACACACACACACACACACACACACACACACACACACACACATAGAGGCTTTGGTGTGGATGCAATACACAAAGAATATTGTTCACATGGATGTACTTCATTTTGCAGTGAAATAATTTTGGCCTATATAATTCCACCCAGACTAAATTTCCAAAACATCACATCAGGAAATAATCAGTTCATCAGTTTAATATACATGACGATGGTACTGGCAAGGTATATGTCCTCTTCCTCAATGTAGTGCAATCCTGGATTTGGTAAACATAGGCGTGCTGGTGTGGGTGGCACAGCCCCCCACTTTGGGGGGTGTGGGATGGCATAGAACCACACATAGTGAGATTGCTTTGAAATGTTACCTTTAGCCAGTTAGTTCTCAGGCAAATGATCTCCTGGGACATATATTTTCTGCAAACTGAAGTAGATCCCTTCACATACACACACACACACACACACACACACACACACACACACACACACACACTTACTTGGCTACACTGAGAGTAGAACCCCTACCTAGGTACTTATTGCTACTCATGTGTTTGGCTTTAATTGCAAACACCACAGAGCTTTTAGGGTGAGGTGTGCCCAGAGTTTCCTGTTAAGTGAAGAACATCACCAGGCCTTGTACAGTATGAGATGTACTGGGTGTTAATGAGCAATACATAGTAAGACATACTGTAATATACACATTGACAAACACATACAGTCATAGACACATTTGACAGACCTGGATTTTGCAGTTCTAACTACCTTGTCAGTGAGTCCATTCTATTACAGAGATTTTGCACATAGCACATGCATCATTGGGCTGGACAGTGTAATCATTTAGCTGTATGGTTGATGGTAACAGCGGTCCTCATACAGTGGACCTTGGGACATCTACTGGGGGTACCATGGTGTAAAGACAGTATACCTAAGGTCCCCAACATATTTGGAATACCCAAGGTTCATAAAAATGAGATGAACCCACCCATGAGACCTATAGTCTCTGCAGAGGGATCTGTTACAGCACCTATAGCCAAATGGTTAGATTGCAAGTTAAAGGGAGTAGTAAAGGAAGGGGTAGGTGTTGTCAAGGACTCATGGGACTTACTTCGGAACATTAAGAAGGAATTTTTTGAAGAAGGTTTAATTTTTATAACCTTGGACATAGTGGACCTTTTTTCATCCATTCTATATAAAGAAGGGTTAGAATGGTTCGAGGAGGCATTAATTAATTATGGGAAATTTACACACAATGAATTTTGCCTAATACTAACATTAATGGATATTGTACTGAAGAGCAGCTATTTACATTTTGAAGGGGAATTTTTTAAGCAGACAAAAGGAATTGCTATGGGTGCAAATTGTGCACCCAAATATGCTAACATTATTCTGGCAGCTTGGGAACAGAAATTTGTTTTGAATTCCCAGTTTAAAAGCTGCTGGAAAATGTATAAACGGTTCCTGGATGACATTTGTTTATTATGGGTAGGCTCGGACTCAGAGTTTGAGGCTTTTTTTCAGTACATCTCCCAAACTACCACCTTCCTTTCATTTACTTACTCAAAGAGTGTAAATTGTTTAAAATATCTAGATATTTTTGTGGGGAAAGGTGAAGGTGAATTTTATTCAAAGGTATTTAGAAAGGATAATTACTCTAACTCCTTCTTAGCGTATGAGAGTGCACATCCCCATCACCATAAAAAGGGAATAATTAAAGGACAGTATGTTCGTGGTAGTCGAATGTCCTCTAGGGACATTGACTTTGAGGAAGAATGCAACAAATTGCATGCAATGTTTATGGACAGAGGTTATCCGAGCGGTTTAATTGAGGAAATTGAAAATGAAGTCAGGAAAGGAAGACTGGATAAATATCAGCCCATTTTGGGGAGGATGAAGTCATTAAGGAGGGTGATGAAACTAAGAAGGATAGTTTTGAGGTGAAAAACAACTTTATTTTGGACTATAGTGGTCAGGCAAGAGTTATCAGAAGGATGATGGAAGAGGAATGGGCAAAGTTTAGTGAATTTTCTGATTTGGGAATTTTGTTTACACAGCCTCTTAAATGCACATATAGAAAAGGAAAAACTTGAAAAACTTTTTTGAAAGAAAAATGAAGGACAATAGAAATACCAGGGAGAGAAAGGGTACTTTTAAATGTGGGAGGTGCTCCCAGTGTTCATTTATTTGTAACAAGGACACTGTGTATATAAAGAGTAGAGACATTTTAGTTCAGAGTAAACAATATGCTAATTGTCAGACCATAGGTATAATTTATTTGAGTATATGCAAGAAATGTGATGCATTTTATGTGGGGAAGTCTGAAAGAAGACTAAGAAATAGAATTTATGAACATAGTTATGAAATTAAAACAAAATGTATGAGCAACGCCCTATACAAACATAAAACCAAATGTGAAGAGGCTGATTTTACTTTTTTTGTGCTGGAGGTTGTGAACAAGGATGTCCGGGGGGGACCCTGGGAAGATACCATCGAATATAAGGAGCTGCTTTGGCAACTCCAACTGGAGGCCTATAATCCACCAGGGCTCAATAACTATGTGTCACTAGCCCCAGTACTAAAAATTAGGGCAGCGAAGCTCTGATATGGGAATGGAAAGAAAGCCTATGGTCTAAATATGTTAAAAAGAGTATCATAAAAAGAATACATACTATTTTTGAAGCATAACTAGGCATATGGTATATAAATTACTTCTTGTGCACGTATTATTACCAGGTTTGAATATGAGTTTTTTTATTTTAACAATAAAAAGGGTAAAAAGCACTATTTCAAGCACTTTAAAATGGCATTGAATGTAATATGGTTATTTGCACACTAGAGGGAGTGAAATGGACATTTGTATATATGCATTTTATATGGTTAAATTATTGATTTTTAAACAAAAGTTTTTATTATATGAATTAATTATAAGAATGAAATGTAGTAGGAAATGATGTTTTTAATAAGGAATTAAAATGAAACAAGTTTGTTTTTATTATAACAACAATAAGGCACTTTGACAAAGGTAGTAGTTTTAATGGGATTTTTTTAGCAAGGAGGTAATGAAGGTTTTTTATTGCATTATGAGCTCTAATTATACAATTAGCAAATGTATTTAAGTTGAAGGGGAAGAGGATGTATTATTCATTTGCATCTGAGGAAGTGAGTTTAAACGAAAACGCAGGTGTGGAGACATAGCATTTATGTTTTTCTGTTACTGGAGCTGTTTTGTGCAATTTCGTGCTGATTGTGGTGTTCTGTGATATTTTCGTCATTAAAACCGTGAAAAGAAGAGGAGCCGTGTCTGCTTACTCCACTGGTACTTTTTGTTTTGTTTGGACATGCATCATTGGGCTGGACAGCGTAATCATTTAGCTGTATGGTTGATGGTAACAGTGGTCCTCATACAGTGGACCTTGGGACATCTACTGGGGGTAACATGGTGTAAAGACAGTATACCCAGCACCCACACCCCACATTGGATATTGTACTGACTGAAACCCATGATAATGTTCTGACATACCCACAATCACACATTGACCAGGACTGCAATACAACCCCTTGTCTATCTAATCAGTGCTATTAGAGGGATATGCATTTATTGCACATGCCACATGGATAGTAGGGTGAAAGTTTGCCATGGTTCTCCTAATGTCAACAACATCACTATCCCTTATAATGTATGGCATGGTTTATTGCATTTGGAGAATGTTTCCTCAGAATGCTGTCTCCTACAAATATGCACACTCATAGGTTCATAGGTTCATAGGTTGGTACTTGTCTATTGGCCCTAGGGCCTATACAAGCTTAGCCATAAAAATTCCCTGGCTATTTCTTCTCACAGTACTTACTTCCCCGGACCCCTGTCTAGCAGGGTGACTGATATGATCCCTGGGGTGAATTTCCTATCTCACATCCAATCATCAAGGTTTCTTTTGAAGAGGGCCAAAGAGGTGATCTGCTTGACATGTATGGGCAGTCTATTCCAGAGTCTGAAGAGTCTCTGGGTCAGGAACCTATCCATCTAGCATGTTTTGTTCATTGTGATGACAAGGTTTAGATCCCTGGAGCGTGTGTCACTGAGAGATTCAGATTTATTTAAGTGTAGCCTGTCCAACAGCTCTGGGTTTGACATGGCCTTGTATGTTAAGCAGAGATCGACTCTGATTAGACGATATGCGACAGAGCATAGGTGGAGTTGTTTTAGACAGTCAGTATAGGGCATCTGCTTTAGGCCTGTGATTCTTTTAATGAAGTATTTCTGCAACCCTTCCAGTTGTTGCAGATGTCTTGAGAGGTACATACCAAATGGGGCATTGTATTCTATAATGGGTCTAATGAGGGATGAGTACAATGGGGCAGTGACCTCCTTTTTTCTGGATGAAAAGCCCTTAGTGATGAGCTGTGCCACATAGAAGGATTTCCTGACTGTTGTGGCAATGTGGTTATTGAAGGTGAGACCACTGTCCACCTGTGTCCCTAAGTCTCTTATCACACTTTCGGTGTTTAGTGTACTGCCACCTATGTGGTAATTCACGGATACATGTTTTTTCACAAAGAGGATACTATACATTTTTTGGAACTGAGCTTGAGCTCATGGCTCTGGCATCAAATATCTGTTTCTGTAAGGCCTTTTTGTTCAGCCTGGTGAATGGGACATCAGTGTGCCTGACTATAGAGTCACCTTTGACTAAAGTGTTGGGTACATTGTCTTGCCTTAGGGGCTGTTGTTGGGTGGCACACTGGTGTTGTGAGCTATGTGACACTTTGGTTGTGACTGGTGTTTGTTTGTGTTTCAGCTTCGGAGGTCCTTGTTGTTTGGGCAGGTTATTGTTAAGGGCCTCCACATATGTGGGTTTAGTGTTGCTATGTGTGGGTGTTGGTGGTGTGGGTTTAGAAGGGCTATGTGTTGCTTGAGGTGTAGTGCAGGTGCTAACCTTCTCTTGACTGTCTAGCACAATCTTGGGTGGAGAGAGCTTTGCTTCCAGTTTGGCTATGTAAGTGCATCTCTCACAGGTTGTAGTGTTGGGTGGTAGGACGAGAGGGTTGTCTGTGTACATGATGCAATTGCTGCATTTCCCCAGTATGCCCAGATTCACAAGGTGGACAGGAGAAATCATCGGAAGCTGACCCTTGGACATGCCTGGTTTGTTGCTTTTTTTTTTTTTTTTGTAAAGTACAAGAGCTGTTTTCCCTTACCTTAGCAAGGTACTTTGCAATTATAGGCTGTTTAGTGCCGATGATTAATTTCTCCTTAACAAGGAGAGTTGAATGCTTGTATCAGTTTAAGACTTCCTAGTACTTTTCAGCAGGTTTTTAAAGCAAGTGCTAGTCACAGGGATGCTTAAGGGTAAGATGAAAAAAATAGTTTATCCTAAACACTGCAGTGTGCACTAGAGGAGTTAGATGTGAAAGTAGGTAACTTAAGTTTTACCTGTCTAAAAAGTTAAGTTTTAGTGGAGAGTCACTATTTTTAAAACAGCAAGACAGATTGAAAGGTGGTGGTCACTTTTGTATTTTGGTACTATGAAATACAGTAGGATGAACAATAAATTTAAATAGTTGAAGGGGAGTGATTTCACAAAATGATAATTTTGTGCTTACTCACACAAGCCAGTAAAAACAGAGAGGAAATGAGATACATGGTCAAATTAACATAAGGGAAGGCAATTAGACAGTGGTGTTTAAGAACACTATGGTAACTGGGTGGAAGGGTGAGGTAAAAAAATTCTACCTGACTCACAAGAGACAGAGCTGTGGTCTCTTTTCAAGTTTTAATATGCGTTAAAGCAGAATGTAAATAAAACACAAGATAAATAAAACAAATCACAGTATTTAAAATAGAAAAAGGCAATAAAGTAATGCAACAAATAAAAAGCAAACTAACCTTTCCCTCACAGCAAAGTGTAGCAGAGTTTGGGTGAGCCTTTCTAGTAAAGCACACGCACACATATACATACACTTGCCAGGACTCAGAGGGTAACCCATGCCTATCTACCCATTTGTAGAACAGTGTTATGCTGGTATTGCAAGCTCCAGGTAGCCCATAGGGTTAAGAGTATAACAAGGTACATTTAACAATAATTACAGCAGCACCCATTTCTAAGTATGGCAATGGGGGGTGCAGTGGGTGAGAAGGCCCTCAGAGTATTGTCAACTACAAGTTTACCAACACACAGACACTGTTATTATCAGTAATGCACACTGACACATTTGTCAGTACTGGGGTTTATAGGTGCAGGTGTCCCTAGGTGTGTACCAGGCTACTGTCCATGGAGAGATGAGAAGAGTAGGGCATGTGGGTACACTGGTATCATGCCACCTGACATTTGTCAGCAGGCCATCTATCAACCGATGCCACTTGAGTGATCCCCAGGGTGACAGTTAAATTCAACATCCAATCATCTGTTTTTCTCTTGCAGTGGGCCAATGAGGTGCTCCAATTGACATGTATGCAACATATATTACATAACATGGCCAGTGTCTGGGTTAGAGACCTGTACCCAAGCATGTTCTGTTGGCTGTGGTAGACTGGTTGACGTATCAATGGCATGTGGTGCATACAGGGTGGGGTTTCATAGCTGTGGCATTCATAACACAGCTGGGCAGACATGTCAGTTTCAGTCAATCATAGATTGCCTGTAAGCAGCCAAGATGGATACCTAACATCTGCACATCTGTGCAAAGGACAGACAGAAATTAGCTAGCCAGCAGGTTATGCATTAGGATGAATGTTTTGAAAGATAGACGTCTGCCACTGCTAGGTATGCCATTACTACATGACAGCAGCCCTCAATGACATGTCCTAAACACATAATAGTCTACAGTTAATATCCACATATCAGATCAATATCCAATAGGAGATACTTAATAACATACAGCTCGCACACCAAGAACATGGTAGTCAGTACTCAGAGTCCAGCTTTGCATGCAGGGGTGTATGATTCCAGTACTACAATCTGCAATCTACTCTTACTTGGAAAAACGCTATTAAAAGTAGTAATGTAAGGATACAATACATGCAAGTGTGACTCCATATAACCTGGGATACTACCCATGTATGAAACACATACAAAGAGAAAAGATTGTTGTACTAGCCATGTATACTCAGGTGTCCCATATAATATACTCACACCCCTTGCTACTGTAATGGCAGCACATAGAAGCATGTTATGTACATGGAATTAAATACAGTTATTAAAGATGTCATTACTCTGCTATTTTATCAGACTGGAATATGATCACTGGTTACCAGGGCTGAGCTATTCTTAGTAGGTGTAAACATTGCTTAAATGTTAATGCTAAGCAGATTTGTGCACTGGTAAGTGAAGCCAACATGGTTCAAGTGCCTTTTCATTTAACCGTATGTTAGCACCGCTTACCATCACACAAACCCAAACAAACCCACATAAATCTGCTCAAAACTGCCATAACCACTCTGTATCCAACAGTCCTTGTTCTGCCTAGCAACGAAATAAACAGCCTTTGCAGGTCTTGAACCCCAGACTCTCTAGACTATAGTCATAGCACTTAACCACTAAGCCATCTGAGCTATACAACTGTCTGTTGCTTGTTCAAATGTATCATTCAGTACATGTACTGAATAGTAGTGAACAACTGCTTTGACTATTACAATTGTTTACTATATGTTAGTGAAAATAGTGTTGACTCAGTCATGTTTTATATCTAAATATACACATATCAGATTAATATGGTGAGATAAATCTGAGAATGTATATACAACACTCGTTTACACATAACAAGGATATATATATATATATATATATATATATATATATATATATATATATGTATGTAGTATACATGTACATGCACACACACACACACACACACACAAATAACAAGGATATATATACATATATATATATATATATATATATATATATATATATATATATATGTATGTAGATATATGTATACATGTACATGTACACACACACACACACACACATATATATATATATATATATATATATATATATATATATATATATGTGTGTATGGATATATAACATATGCCCATAACATGTAGTGGAGTCATACTTCAGCACCATAAGTCACAACCTCTTAGTGCAAGGGAATGTAATGTAAGTAGACCAGTTATAAATGTAGAATGTTGCTACAATAACAGGGGTTGTGTCAACAGACATGTTGTGTAGGAAGTCACTTCTGATACTGACATGTACGCCATCAGTTACTGACAGACATCATAAAATTATCATAGTGAAGTACCACACAAATCACAGTAATGATCCTGTGGAATACAGCAGAAATATGACCAATAAACATGGACAGTCTGAAACAATCTGGTCAGCCCAGAGGTGTACACAGAACTCCTTAGTGCAAGATGTCTGGACCAAGCCTGACAAAGGGAATGTTTACAGCCATGGAAATGGGGATATCACACAAATACTGGAATTGATAAGCTCACACAATTGATGCATTCACACCCTCCTGTCTGTCCTAACACATATTAACCAGAGGAGCAGAGGTCCCAGGCCCACATACATCTTCATAGCATACCACTGCTTTTTCAGAAATACACAACACATGTGGTGGCCAGGCAACAGTATCTCTGACAAATATCTGGACATAACATCACACTAGGTAAATACACTGAGCTGCTAGGCATGGGATAAAGCACTGTGTAAACTACAGGCATACTGCCACAACACTGACCCAAGTTTCCTATGGGGAAATACACATGTACTTGCAAATATAGCAGGCACTACAGGCATGTAACAGCATGGAGTAACAGATACCAGTGTAAAACTGCATACCTACAACCAATCTCAACACAGTCACAGTCACATTATGGTAAGCCTAATTAATAGTACAGTATATGGACTGTGTGAACAAAACCATCCTCATAGTTGCAAGTCACACACTAACCCTACATATACTGGCCCAATTCACAGTGTAGTCTGAAGCCTGACTGTAGTATGGGACATGTCTCAGTCTGGCCCTACAAACATATATGCTGATAGGGTACCAGAAACTGGAGCAGCATGCAACGTCAGATAGAACAGAACCAAGAACCCTGATATCTACCACAGTCTGTACACAGGCCAAGTAACATATTCACAATACACTGCTACACAATACTGACACTCTGTCAATGATCACCATAAGTACACAGACCTCACTACTGTACAGACTACAACAGAATGTCCAGGTTTTGTCCTCAAATATAAGGCCTACTATACATAAAATGTCTAGCAGTCTGATATATCACTGGCTTGTTATCAGGAATGATGTCAGTAAATAATGATATACTGTACATATGCACCTCTTACTGCATGACATATGGACAAAGGGTGACAGACTTGGGGACAGAGGCACAAACACAGGGCCAATATTTATATATTGCTGTGATAAACTGAGAAAATTCCTGGAGTAACAGGGTCTGTTGTGACATATCTCTTCTGAGGGATATTAAGTCAGTAACACACATGGATGTCACCATGTACTGACTGCAATCATCAGAGTATGCTACTGCATATCTAAAGATAGGAAAAATGTGAGTAACACACCACATCTAATACTCAAACTCTGGCCAGTCTGCAGATAGCCCTACAGGTGAGAATTTCCTCAACCACATAACACTGTCATGCCAGACTTTAAATCATGTAGAACAGCTATAAACACACTCAGCCTGTTAAACAAACATTACATCAAATGTAGAACAGCAATACTTACATTCTGTCCCCATGTCTGGAACATCCCCCTCCTGTTTGTTGGCCTGTCTCCACAGTGTATGTTGTAAGAGGTATTTCCAACTACCCTCTGTGATGGTGTTTGTAAGACACCCACATGAAGTCCTGCTCACAGTGATGGAAAAGGGCCAAAACCCACATGAAGTGCATAGTTATAGGAGTGTGTTCCCATGCAATTGGCTATAGGAATGATACCACAGCTGTTCCACATGCAATTAGCAAGTAGGAGACTCCAGTTCGTGCACAGGCCATCAGCTGATCATGAGCATTACCTACAAAAGTCAAGCTGCTGCCTATGTAAAACAGATATACTTTACCACATCCACCAGAGGGGGGGGGCGAGAGAGAGAGAGAGAGACAGGGAGAAAGTAAGAAAGGAAGGGAGTAAGAGCCAAGCGTGTTTATGTATGATCCGAGGGTGGGAGAGTGGTATCTGGGTATTATAACAGTTGCCTACATTGTTTACTAATCCATACTGTCACATTGTAGATGCACATGGCAGTACACATTTATGGCTGTGGATTGTCTACAACAACCTCTACAGTGTTTGAAAACTGTTGGCCTTGTAATGTGGACATTGGGACATATAGGTCCTCAATATAATGATGTAGGAAAACCAACACTGTAATGGATCCTGTCATTATACAATCACCCCAACAGGATACTGATGACACACACTTATCAGTACTGAGTTTCAAATCCCTACCTGACTATGTGTTACGGAGTTACTGCCCATGCCACAGAACTTACATGTTGGAAAGTAGTCCAAAGGTATCTTTGAAGATGAGTGATATCAGCAGCAGTGCTAAAGGAGGGGTAAGGAAAGTGTAGTAAGGGTGAATGCCCACAAAATCAGGTGTCAACAAAGACACACACACACACACACACACACACACACACACACACACACACACACACACACACACACACACACACACACACACACACACACACACACACACACACACACACACACACACACACTGTCTCACAGAAACGCACACATTAACACAGTTGGTAGGATCAGGATTAGAATTCCTACCTAACTAGTTTACTACACTACAGTATTACGCAGTTATCACAAGCACCACAGAGCTTATAGGGCTGAAACATGGCCAAAGTTTTATTTCAAGGTGACTGACATCAGCAGGTGTGCTAAAGTAGGGCAATGGGAGATGTAGCGAGAGTGAATGTCCTCAAAATCATGCATCTCCACACACACACACACACACACACACACACACACACACACACACACCCACGCACACCCACGCACACATACGCACACACACACACACACACACACACACACACACACACACACACACTTGAATTACTGAGATCCATAGGTTCATTGCTTCACAGGTGTGTAGTAGGTGAATGGGCCTGAAGGCTCTACAAGGCTAGGCCAGGGGAATATCTTGGCATCAAGCCACATGGCAATAGTCCCCAGTGTGGCTCAGGGGTGTAGTCCCTGAAGTGGTCCCCAGTGGTGGGTATTGTATTCACCATCCACTCATCTGGGTTATTATTGTGGGTGGCCAGTAATGTGCACTGCTTCCCATGTATGTGATCTATATTCCATAATATGGACAGTGTCTGGGTTGTGCACATGTCCCACATGCATGTTCTTTGATGTGTGGAAGTGTACTTGAGGTATCTGAGGCATGTTGAATCGACAGATTGTTATCTTCTGATGTAGCATTCCTGACCTCATTTGGTGAGATCTGGGTATGTAACTGAGGTTGTGCTTGCACCTACATTGACAGCATGATATGGGTATTCAGTGGACTTAGTGGCATCTGTCCATACAGGGCATGTGTATAAGGCATGATATTCCCTTTGTGGGTTGCATTTGCAGACTCTACAGTTGTTGTAGGCATCCAGTGGGGAACATAGCAAAAGGGCCACTGTACACATTTATTTGCCTACTGAGGGGATGGAACAGTGTGCCATGCCCTTTTACTTGCTGGATAACACACACTCAGTCAGGAGATGTAACACATCAAAGTACTTTCTGATGTCAGTGGCACTGTTGTGATCAACAGGCATGTAGTCCACTGCAATCACACCGTGGTTACTATCTGTGAGGCAATATGCAGGGAACTACCAGTATAGTGGTTGCTGCCTAGCCAAGTGTGTTTGTATATGAGCCGTGGGTGAAGAGTGTTCTCTGAGTAATAGAAGGGTTGCCTATATTGTTCACCAATCCATAATGTCACATGTAGGGCTATGGATTGTCTACACCAACCTCGCCAGTGTTTGACATCTGTTGTCCTTGTAAGATGGACATTGTGACATATACTAGGTCCTCAACATAATAATTTAGCAAAACCCACTTCACAATGGATCCTGTTATTACATATTCACAGCAACCTCCACACAGGATACTGATGACAGACACACACACACACTTGCCAGTACTGAGATTCAAACCCCTACCTAGCTATATATTGCTACTATAGTGTACTGCATTTATTGCATGATCCGCTGAGTTTATAGGATGGATGTTGTCCCAAGGTACTTTTAAGGTGAGGAACATCACCAGCCCTTGTAAATACTGGCACTGGGTGATGTAGTGGGTGAGAGATCCCAAAAATAATTTTAACCTATACACACATTTACATTTACCAGAGGCGAGGTTAAAACCTCTGTCTAACAATCTTTACAGACCATTACATTACGCATTTACCACATGCACCACTGACCTTAGATGGTTTAGGGTTAGCAACAGGTGCTTCTATGGTGGATGATATCTGCAGGACTGCTAAAGTCAGGCTCTGAAATGTGTACTGGGTGTAAATGGTGCCAAACTCTTTGAGTTACAATATACATATGTAAACACACAAACGGATGACATTCAAACTCATACATATGCAGTTACTGCTACTCCATTGTTCTGCATTTATGGTGCACACCATGACGCTTACATATTGGAGAGCTGTGCCAAGGTATCTTTGAAGGTGACTAACATCAGCAGCAGTGCTAAAGGAGGGGTAAGGGGAGAGTAGTAAGTTTCAGTGTCCATGAAATCAGGTATCATCAAAGACACACACACTCTCTCACACAAACACACATGGTTTCACAGTTGCCATGTCTGCGATTAAAATGCCTACCTAACTAGTATGCTACACTATAGTATTACGCAGTTATTGCAAGCGGCACAGTGCTTACATGTTGGAGAGCTCTCCAAGGGAATCTTTGAAGGTGATTAACATCAGCAGCAGTGCTAAAGTAGGGGTAACGAGAGCATAGTAAGTGTCAATGTCCATAAAATCAGGCATCATCAAAGACACACACACACTCTCTCTCACACAGGTTCACAGTTGCATGTCAGGGATTAGAACTCCTAACTAACTAGTATGCTACACTATAGTATTACACAGTTATCGCAAGCACTATGGAGCTTATGGGGCTGGCATTTGTCCAAAGGGTTATTTCAAGGTGACTGACATCAGCAGGCATGCTAAAGTAGGGGAATGGGAGGTGTAGTGACTGTGAATGGCCTCAGAATCATTTATCTCCACACACACATACACACACACACGCACACACACACACACACGCACGCACATGCACGCACACACACACACACACACACACACACACACACACACACACACACACACACACACCATGTCTGGGATTAGAACTCCTACCTAACCAGTTTTTTACACTATAGTATTACACACATATTGCAAGCGCCATGCATTTTTAGGGCTGATATTTGGCCAGAGGGTTATTTCAAGGTAACTGACATCAGCAGGAGTGCTAACATGGGCAATTAGAAGTGCAGTGTGTGTGAATGGGCCATAAACCATTCCTCTGGAAACACACACACATACTCAGTCACACACAACTTTATATTTGACAGGACTGGGTATACAAATGCTAGATATATACTGATTTGTATTATCATGTTACACAGTTATCACAAGCACAACAGACACTATAGGGCTGAGAGCTACCAAAAGCAATGTCTACAGTGATAAGCCACAATAAGGCTACTCCCTCCACATTGTAGCTAGCTCCAAGATGGTCCGTTTGGCGAGTATTATATATCCCCTTTCTTGTAGTTGCTGGTATGCAAGAAAGGGGATATATAATGCCTGCCAAACGGACCATCTTGGAGCTAGCTACCACGTGGAGGTAGTAGCTTTATTGTGGCTTTTCATTTTCATATGGTGAAGGTGTACTCCCTAGGCTAGAGCTTGTTTACTTTATCTTTTAATGTCTACAGTGATTGACATTAGCACATAATGTGATATTAGCCAATTGGATGTGTAGTGAGTGGGACAGGCCTCATGATGGAAATCTCTCTGTCACTGTCTGTCTCTCTCTTCCCCACATCTCTGTATGTGTATGTGACATATTATAGTGTGGTGGCCTTGGATATGTGTGAGTATTCCTATCCAATGTGTGTGCAAAGCATGAATGGTATACAATGTGGTGTGTGTGCACAGACATCTGTGTCTAACAGATATGGATAGTCCACTGTGTTGTCAGACAGGGGCTTCATTTCTCTAAGTGTAGAAGCATGCCCAGTATGACCTTCTGTAGTGAGTGTGTGACTCCATTCCAGGTAAGTTGTACCCCAGTCCAGGGTTTGGTGTTCTACACCTACAGCTAGCATCCTGTTGCTGCAGGATATCTGTAGATAGGTTGACAATATGCAGTCACAATGGGTGACAGATAGTGGGATACTGTAACTATTGTGTCTGTGCTGCTTGTGTTACATGATTGGTGTTAGCAGAGATATTCAGACATATGTACTGTTTTACATTGTGATGTATTATGTCATTAACTACTGACAGATATACTTATTTGCTCAAAGTTATTTCCTGGGAAATACAAGATGAATGAAGCTGTGTCCAGTATTTTGGTCGGCAGCTTACATATTCTTGCGCACTCATGCCATTCTGGAGGGGTAGCTGCAGACACTTGCTGATGGGTCTGTGTAAATGGTCCAGTACCTTGTTAATGTGGTGGCTGAGGATCCTCTTCTTGTACATATATCGACGTAACAGAATGGCCATATCCTGCTGTGGCCATACCTCTCAGCTGTACAGATTCACCCAGGTTACCCAGAGGCAGGGCTCATATATCTGGTCAGTTCCCTTTCACATTGTGATTTACAAGTGGGTTTGTAGCCACCCATTACTGGGTTTGCAGGCAGGGGTAGTATGGGTGCACATCAGAGTTTCAGACTTCACACACTCCATGACATCCATGCTTCTACACTCCCCCAACTCTGTTATTCTATCCTCTTCCTAACATTATGTGTGTGATATCTGATAATTATCCCTATAGTTGTCCCTTTATCCCGTGGTATTTAGGGGTTGCTCCACAGTTCATGCAGTAGGACATGGTGGGCATGCTACTGGGATTTGTCAACATGGCCTTGCATTTGTGCTCTGTTGACTGTGTTATGTTGTTAGTTGGGACCCCATGAGATAACATACACTGGCACTATGGGTGAGGCACAGGCCTTTGACAGAGGACTGTAGGCCATTTGGTAGTGATGCAGGCCATCTGTAGCAAGCCAGTGCATTCTGTCACTCCTATATTCCCAGGCTGTGAGCCACTGGATTTCCCTGGGGTGACAGGGTAAGTGTGCGAGGTGTTAATGGCAATAGTTCCTGTCCATATTTATCCATTGGTCTGGATGCTGGCAGGGTGCTGTTTACAGCTAGTGACACACCTGCATGGGACACCTCTTCAGCATGGTGCATTCTGTGGGTATTCCCATACAGAAGTGGGGTCATACTGTACTCATTCCCAACAGCAAGGATATGACCTGTGATAAACCTGTGGCTAATGGTGGGGTGAGCTGAGTGCATGTGTGATATGGAAGCTACTTGCAGCTGACTCACAGATATACATGGGACATTCCCCTTATGCTACCTTGTGCGGGGACATAGACAGTCCCTCATTACTTCATAACTGTGCCTTTTGTGGTCTGCCAGCGTTTGGCCAGACTACATCAGTATTCCATACTACACAGACAACTAATGTGCTGCTAACCTGTATGTACAATTCCAAAGGTGTGTGCAGTTGACAGTTACATTTTATGTACTCTGTCTAGGGTACATCCACCTGTGCACTGTGTGTATGTCTGGGCTCACATTTATGGAATGTCCATCTTTCAGACAGTGACAGATATTGACATCTGGATAGTGAGTATGGACAACTACTGACATAGGTATTGCTGAGAAGCATTGTGGTTGGCACTGCAGTTGTCAGAACATGGCCCTGTCATCAAAAGTACTGGCCATAGGCCATTGAGACACAACCCTACATGCCTACATGCTGACCACTTCCAGACAATAGTGAACACACAACAACCTAACACACGGACTCCTGAATATTGTACACATGCAACAATCTATCCTGTAAATTGGGCCAGCTCAGGTAATCTGTGCTCCACTGTTATTAAACTCACACATACATGTTACTACATTTCTAAATAGAATTGTGGGGGGTGGGGGGGTGCACATCTGATGACTTTAAACATTTGCTATGACTGTACTGGTATTTCAGGTACTCTGTTGGCTTTGATTTCATTTTGTATTCTGACCTATCATGCAGACTGGAGGCATATCAGTAGAGTACAGATCTTATGTTTTATTGACCTACATTTCAGTTTCAGACTTCTTACCCTTCAGAACTAACATACAACTGCCAGACCTGTTATTGTCTGTCTGTATAGATCTGTGAGGGGGGCTGTTCTCCATTGCCATCAATTGGAGGCCTTAGCACAGCCTTTTATTATGGTCATCTACACCTGTCCTGCTGGCTGAGGCTGTTGTTGAGTATGTGAGCCTCACTGACATGCATGTGTGTGTCCTATGGACACACATTTGGGCCACCACATGTACTGCAGTGGGATTTGTCACCTTGTCTAGTAGTGCCTAGTATGCTGATAGCAGTATTTGTTATGGATTTAATGCTGCCCATATAGGTCTCCACTATTTGCTGCCATCTCATTCAACCACCTGATTCCCTTGTATGCTCACATCCATACCATAGCTACAACTATCAGAACATACTACTCTATTCAGCAATTGATAGGAAGAGTGACTTACCTTACCGCTGTGCCAGTATTGAGGATGGTGCTGGAGGGCTGACTATGTCAGATGCACATAGTACACTCCCTATACATGGTAAAGCACAGGTAGTGTCATGTTTGACATCCCTTTTACTGTATGTGTGAGTCAGAGAGAGGTGTAATTCCCTGGGTCCCTACCATGTCAGTGTATGTGCTATGTGTTGCTTCTTTGCCAAAGCCTGTGCATACTGGGCACGCCTCCTTCTGCCTACATGGGAAGGCTCAGGTTGTTCCTCCTCTGAGTCCCTCTGTGCCTGTGATGGCCTTGGCAATGGTGGGTGGCTGTGTGGCCTTGCCCCATTCTGTTCCTGCTGCAGCTGCTTCCGCCGGATCACATTGTGTAGTATGACACATACTATGAACATTTGTGAACATGCAGCTGGAGAGTAATGCAAGGCTCCACTGGATATGTCCAGGCAGAAGAACCATGACTTGAGCATCCCAAACACATGCTCTATTATGATTCTGGTTTGTTTCTGCCTCATTATGGAGTTCTTGTTCAGGTGTGTGTGCATTTCTGATGGGTGTCATCAGCCATGGCTCCAGTGCATAACCAGCATCCCCCACTAGGTGGCCATATGGGATGTCCCCGCTGGCAAATGACTGGTACAGTTATGTCATATGCCAGATGTGGGAGTCGTGATAGCTTCCAGGGCTGCCAGCACACACATTTAAGATAATGCCTTGGGCATTGCACACGACCTGGCAGTTGATGGAGGGAAAGCCCTTGCGGTTTATGTAGACTCTACCTCACTCACTGGGTGGTGCTTTAATGTGTAAGTGCATGCAGATTATAGCACCCACTACCTCAGGATATTCTGCTATTTAGTGGAAGAGATGCATATTGCTGGTCAACGCCTCACGGGTGTTGAGGAAATATATGTGCTCAACGGCATGTGCTGACATGGCATCCAGGAACTGGTGGAGTACCCTGGATGCTGATGCCTGTGAGATCTCTATGATATCCCCAGCTGGCCTTTGGAAGGTAGCTGTGGGTACTATTCTTAAGCCTACACATACCTTGGTATCCAATGGGATGGGTTCCCCTCTGTTGGTTCTGTGTGAGGTGTGGCCAGCACAGCTCAACAATTTGCTGTAGAATGTCCCTGTTCACCCTATAGCGTTCCACTATCTCTAGCTCATGTAACCTCTGGTAGGTTACCCTGGGTCTGTACACTCTTCTCCTTCTCCTCACTGTGGGTTGGTCATCAGCATTCACATCCTCACCACCCTCAACCTCTTGCACATATTAATGTATGAGAGTGACTGCAGCCCCTAACATTTTGTTAGTTTTGTCGGGTAAAATTTCCTCGTTTATGTACACCGGTGGTGTAGAGTTTGTAGGTAAAATCAGACTGGAAGGTGTTGCATAGTTTATACTAGTGTGCTAGGCTGTTCCATGTGTAACTGGCTGATTCTGATACAGTTCACCTGCCAGCTATGCTAGTTCTCCTTGATTGTCTTCCTACTGCTGTTTTCCCTTCCCATTGCCTTCCTGTTTAAGCCCCGAGGCACGGCGCACATACCCAGTGCTCAGATGTGAACAGAGCTGCTATTTCCATTTTTTTTTTTTTTTTTTGTATAAAACCCGGTGCGCACCATGCACACCCATTTAGGCAATGTAAACACTGCTAGGCAACCCCAGACACACCCACTTTCGTAGCTGTGCTTAGCTAAGGGCAAACATGGGCCACAGAGCTCCAATAAGCTTGCAGCATGCATGACACTCCCCCTTATGAGGTCATTTACCTTTTATACTTATACCATGGTGTTGCAGCACCTACATGGTTGGGTGCAAGCTAACACTGAGAGGAAATCTGTGATTCAGTATCAGTCCCCTCATTTGCATAAAACAGAATGCTAATTCATAGTTACCACACTCACATTGAGCCTTCCCCCTTAGCAACCACTATTCCCTGGTATTGTTGTCTTATGCATGCCATTCACTATCATAGAAAAATGCTGATTTGGGTTTAAAAGCTTATTTCCAACTTTTTTTTTTCTTATTTTCAGGCCAATCTAGTTTGCACACCACTACCCTATGCTTAAACAGCTGAAATCTGCCAAAAAAAAAATAAAAGTTATTTTTTATAATTTTGAAACTATTTCTCATGCCAATGGCCATATATTTGGCCATTGGCATGCCTACTACATCGAATACATGCTTTCTTTGGAGCTGTCATGCCTCCATTTTGTAATTTACAGAAATGTATTTGGTTAGTAACAGAATACGTTTCTGCAGGTTACACTATTCCTGCACAGATGCCTGCCTGCTTCCTGGATCACTAATTCACCTCATTTGCATGGTTTTCACCATGAAAAAAGGGGTAATTAGCATATAGCAGTGGTGTCTGTGCAGGAATAGTATAGGAGCGCTTGTGCACAGGAGCTCGTTCCTGGATCACTCATCGCCATATTGCGTGCAGCAGCTCTTGCATTATTCCTGCACTCTGTGCAGAGCTTGCTGAATCTGGGGGAGGGTCTTTTAGACTATTATTCCATAGAAATGTCCAGTGATTATCTCATCTGACTTTGGCCACCTTCTGACACTGTAATATTTTATACAGTGATATCACTCCTGCTTGATGCAATGCAGCCACTCTGAAGGTGAGATAAATCAAGGGATTCATTAACGTGTCACACAAAGCTTATACAATTCATTCATGTTAGACAGATGAGCAGCAGTGCTCATCAGATATACAAGCCCCTAAATAGCCCTACATGTTAAGCAGTAGCTGTTATTGGCCAGCACACCTGCTAGCGGCTATGTTCAGCTGCAGATAGGCTCACAAGTACAATATAAACAACAGGTTGCAAATAAGCTCAACATCATAAAGGGACTAAGCACATGCAGCTCAACACAAGGCAAAGGTAACTTGAATTACATAATTAAAAGGTAGGGCGAGCTTAACAAGGAATGTGTAGTTATATAAAAATAGATTATTGTACAAATGCCACTAATTTTTGATAACTATAGTAGTAATCCTGTGCACTCAGGGACACGTACATAATAAAAAGGAAATGTTGGGAAGAAGGAGATGAGGAAGACACAGGTACAATGTAACAATGTATATAAAATTTTGTTAAAGTGGAGAGGTGGCTAAACAGCATGGAAAGCATATACATTAGGTGATATTGCATATACTGCAGTTAGTGCACATCAGGTGTGTATACAGAAATGTATATTTTGTACCAAACCTTATGCAGTTGTCCCTACCACCCACCTATCATTTAAAAATGTACTCAACTCTCAAACTGCTGCCCTATGCATTTCAGAAAGGTACTTTTATTGTCAGTTGTTTCCACTTGTGACCATAAAAAAGGTTATTCTATAGGTGAAATTATCTTAGGAAAACATGTTTTGTACAGTATATAATAGTTTAGAGAGTTACAAAAAAAGTATTTACTGTTTCTGCAATACACTTTCTGAGACTTGCTCAAAAAAACATTTACTGAGTGGAGTACATAGACTGTGCCAAGCTGCACTCATGGTGCAGATGTATGGAAACACACTGCCATTGTAATGGATACTGTGACAGTTGTTGTTGTATCTTTCGGCTTTTTCCCGGTTAGGGGTCGCCAGAGCAGAACTCCGGTCCGCTAATGATTGGCAGAAGATTTTTACATCGAATCAAGTTGGATACACGCAAACAGATTTAATAAACGAACCCAACACGTTAACGCTTGACACATAAAATAACGTTTTCATCTTCAACTTCATCAGATAAAAAAGAAGTCACAAACTTCCCGTTTTATATTCTGACCAATTGAACCAATTAAAATTTATTTAAAACGTTATTTTATGTGTCAAGCGTTAAAGTGTTGGGTTCGTTTATTAAATCTGTCTGCGTGTATCCAACTTGATTCGTGGTGCTTTTACTTGTTTATTGGTTTTTGCGAGCACCAACCATTACTTTTGTGGTAGTAGATTTTTACATACCGACTTGCCAGGCCTGACGCACAACCTTCAATGAAGGTACGCCCATTCACGTATGTCTTCACACAGAAGATGCTTTAGCTGAGAATTGAACAGGACAACGTCTTACTGTGAGGCGACAAAGCTACCGCAGCACCACCACCGCAGCTATTGGATACTGTGACAGTAATCAAAAGAAATGCTTTGCATACATGATTGATGTTAGAACACACATACAGGTTAAAGAACTGTAACCCTTTATTAACCTTATATGAATGAATGAATGAACGAAATGATAATGAAGTTGTAATGACAATGTATACACCTGTAAAAATTAGGAATACTGAGAAGGATCACACACACACACACACACACACACACACACACACACACACACACACACACACACACACACACACCCCTGTGAAATCACTTCAATAATATTATTAATTTAAGAAAAAAGCATTTATGGCATCATTGTGCATGTTGTAAATGGTAGAAAGTGTGACTGTTCATACATGCTGTGTATGTCTTTACTACAATGCAGAAGTATAAGACTGATATACACAACTGTCACTTTAATATTAACAGAATAGTGTTCTGCTATCCATACTTACTGCTGTCTAACTATAGCAGATGTGAGATGGATGTATATCATCCTCCACACTCTACACAGGTGTGTATTAACTGCATCTGTCAGAGGAGATAGCAATGCAGAGGTCTCAGAAAGGACTCACTTAAAGGAGTGAACATAGAAAGGCTTTTGATGGTCACGTATCCAAAAAAAAAAAAATAAATAATATATATATATATATATATATATATATATATATATATATATATATATACACACAGTATATATTCTGATGTGTCAAAATGATTTAGCAATGTCACTGTTCATGCAAGTGTGGTTTAGCAGTCTGACTGTTTGTTGGGTAAGCCACTCTTGCCCAACAATATTGTTTTGCACATAACATATTATCAGATTTGAACCAATGCTTGTCCGGCAACACATGTTGTAGAAGCCAGCCAACACTCACACACAAAATATTAATATGAAAAAAACAGGAAATGATGTTAGACATACTTAGGGATTTGAACTGTTAATGCAAAATGCAGTCTATAGACCTGAGCATAATCTGAGCACACCAAATGGTAACTCCTACTTCTCATGATGAAATTCACATATTTGAAGGGACAGTGACAAAAGACTGAAGCCTGGGAGAATGTAGGCATCGGGCTTTGTCATAGTAATAAGGTGTACATTACATCCATCAGTTTAATAAAGATGTAAGAGCAACTGTCTCACAATAATGCTGTTTGTGTATCAGTAATGCAGATATTTAAGCACATCTGCTTGATGTACTAGTGCAGTTAAAGGTAAAATTGTTTGCCATATGATTTGAAAGACCATTTGCTGGCATTTACCACTGCGGTGTGATGCCAAGTGCAGCACAAATGTTAAGAGCAAAAGCTGAAGGGTTTTTAATGGACCAGCTTTGGCCATGAATGGCATGTATGATTTGATTATTTTGACCAGGATAAATGTATGAAAAAGGCATTAATAGGAGAGTAGTGAAAATGGGGGCAAGCAGAAGGTGGGGCACAGAAGGAAGAATAAAGGAATGCGCAGGATGTTCATGGGAGAGCACCATAGTTATCTACTTAAACACAAGATAAATGTGTGCTTGTAATAGGAATTTCATGAATTTGGATAGTCACTACATTAGGGTTCTGTGACAATGTGAATAATGTTGTATGGCCATTTGGGCCAAATAAAGTGTGTTGGCAATCAGCCAGCTAGGCAAAGTGGAGAACTATCCAGCAAAACAACTCCAAGAGAAAAAGAAAAACAATCCACAACTGGCCACAGTAAAAAAACAAAGAAATTTAATATAAAACAACACTTAAAACCACTCTGGTTCCTCGGTTCACAGCCTTCCAGGAGTAATATAAAATTAACAAATGTTTCACAACTTATATATAATTCATTCAATAACAACAATTATTCAATTAATTAATTAATTTACACAACAATTGTTTCCAATTAATTTCTAAATTCAACCCCACAGGTAACATTGTATCAAACTTTAAAATATAGATTGAGTCTTTATAAAGCAGTTTATCCTTAATATTACACATTTCACCAGCCTGTATGGAAATTTGTTCCAAAACACAACCCCGCAGCAAGGATTAATCACCATTGTGTCTGTCTTTGAAATGCATGGCAATATTACTCTCAACTTTGTTCTTTTTTATGTCCCGAACATGTTCTTGCAATCTTACTTTACAATTTCTTTTACTTTTCCCTATGTAATATAAATCACACGGGCACCTTAAGGCATATATAATAGATTCACTGTCACAAGAAAAACTACCAGTTGGTAAAAATCAACACCATTTATTTTAACAAAACTTGTAACAATATAGGGACATATACTACAACCCTCACAGGAGTATGTACCCATCAAAGAGGGACTCACATACACCCTATCACTAGGGAAATAAAACAATACATGAAGTTAAGAACTCTTTTAGATCCTTACCCCTTATGTAGAGAAAAGAAGGATAGTGAGAAATCAAATTCTTAAGTTCACCATCCTGCATCAAAAACTTCCAACAATTATTTAATATATCCCTTATTTCCTTACTTAGGCCATTATATACTGAAACAAAATATATTTGTTCATTTGCCTTAGTTAAACTTCCATTAATATTTATTTCCTTATTACCTGTTCTATTACAGAATGAATCTATACCTAATCTATGTGAAACTACCTTGTGTAGAGACCTTTTAACTATATTATAATTATACCCTCTATTAACGAACATCTGAAAAATTTGTTTACACTGTATCACAAAATCATCCCAATCACTACAAATCCTATGTATACGAAGAAATTCCCCATATGGGAGAGATTCCAAAAGATATTGTGGATGAAAACTAGCCCTATGTAAAAAATGGGCATTATTTATAAATTTTCTGTGAACAGAAGTTTTAATATTTCCACAATCCATTCCTTCCAAAACTAAATCCAAAAAATTAACTTCAGTACCACATTGTAGCCCATCAAAACATAAACCATACATGTTCTTCTCTAGATCATAATGGAAGCTCTCAATATTGTTTTTCCCCCTCTACAAATAAAAATTAAATTGTCTATGTATCTGTAGTATGCAATAACATGATTTTTAACACATTGATGTTTATACAAATACTCCAATTCAAAAAGTGTCATGAACAAATTAGCATACATGAGGCCAAAAGAAGCCCCCATGGCTGTGCCCTGCAACTGATGATAAAATGACCTATCAAATGTAAAATAATTATTCAATAAACAAAAATGTGTAAGCTCTATAATATAATTAGACAGAGGTGTATCTCCTAAAAAATAAAACAGAGCTTTAATACCATGTTCATGTTTAACACTGGTAAAAGACTTTTAACATCCATAGTCAACCAATACATGTTCTTGTCCCAGGTCACATCATGCATTTTTTCTAGAAAGTCAAAAATATCTCTAATATAGGATTTTGACTTTATCATAAACAGTTTCAGATATTCATGTATCAATAAACCTATATTATTCAAAAAATACCTATATGCTCCCACAATTAGACAACCTGGAGGATTCTCCATATTTTTGTGTAATTTGGGCAAACAATAAAAGGACGATATTTTACACCTATCTACCTCAAATTTTTTATCGACATCTTGTTTAGTTAAATAACCTAATCTGATACCCTTATGCAACAACATTTTATATTTAGTCACAGTATTATTATAGAGACTAATGTCACATTTACTATAGATTTCATCATTGTTAAGATGTTCATAACACATGGCAGAATATTGCATATGATGTAATATTACTATTTTATTCCCTTTATCTGAGGGCTTAATCACAATATATGTTCTTTTACTTAAACCAACGAGAGCATCCCACTCTGACTTAGTCAAATTATATACATCACTATATATATATATATCAAAACTGCAATACAACTGCAAAACTTGAAAATTAAACATGGGGGAAAACTGTTTAATTATTTCATTAGTATACGGTGAATGAAATAGCTGTTACCTTTAATACATTGTGTGTTTAATTGACAATATGCATTCATATCATCCATATCAGAAACACAAGAAATAAAACTGGAGAACTATGCATGGGGTATCTTCTTTTTTTTTTTTTTTGTGAGGCACATTTTTTATTTATTTATTTTTTTGTGAAGCAAATTTTTTTATTTTTATTTTCTGTATAGAGAGGACTGTTGGGAAAGGTGGTTAGGTAGGTAGGGTAGATTAGACAGCAGGCACAGACATACAGAACATGCAAAACAGAAAAGGATAGTGATGGACAAAAAAGACTGTGGGACACCAGATGTGCTGCGTATCTTTGTTACTTGTGGTTGTTCTGCATTAGCCACCTGGGGATGTATGGTAACCTGATCTCCAGTGGTCAGTCTAGTTCCCTCTGATGATGGTCATTTGTCTTGAAACAGCAGTGTTTCCACAAAAAAATAAGAGAGAGAGAGAGAGGGTGAGAGGGGGAGAGAGGGTTGGGGAGAGAAAACATATATGATAACATCAATTCCATGTCATTTTAATATTTTAAAATACAACCAAATTGACACATACCTATGGTACATGTTGACACATCCAGATAAGATGTGAAGTCATAAATGTGCCATAAAATATATAATGCTCAGTGCTATTATACACATCAGGCAAACAGTTAGATGACAATGACAGATATAATACATGCATTCTAAGAAAAGACATCCATTTACAAGATTCATTGTATAATCTTAATGATTGGAGAATATAGATGCTATATAGTATTCTGTAATAAGAGATAATTGCTGCTGCTGAGAATTGAACCCACACACAGTTAAGTTGATTTACACATTGCCTAATTCAATGATTAAGAGCTAGTGGAACAAGCATGCATGCTTGATATCTAGGCATGTTATCCTACTCAGTTGTGTGTGTCTCAAGCTCATATAGACTGATGCCCTGACATTTGATAAAATGATCTCATTTTCAGATGTTTTATCATCTTGCTTGCATTCATACATGATTCATACTTATTCCACGCCTCTCTGAGGCATGCCAACCATTCCTGATGTACCGCCATATTTCTAGCTTTGTTTTCAGCAGCTGTACAGAAAAGAAAAGAGAAGAAGGAAGCATAACAAAAAAGTGCATTGTCTAGTCAATCCATGGCATTGCATTGGCCGGTGATAGCTCATTGTGCTTACACAACTCAGGGGTGTCAGCAATCTTAAGTTCGACCTCCCATCAGCTCAAGAGGTCCTACTTGTGCCTCTTCATGTCACCATAATGGTGATGACATTGTTTTCCAATGCATGGGATACCAGTTTCACTGGTGACAACCTTGGCCAAGCCATTCCAAGCCTCAACCTTGTAATATAAACTAGTATAGTCTTCCTGCAGAAGCCTACAGCTGAAGAACTGTATAAGGAGTGCCACAAAGATCATGAACTATTTTTGGCACCAAATTTGGGCTCTAAATAGAGGACTACCCTCACTTTTACCTGCCATGTCTTATGAATAATATATAGAAATATGGCAGTGAATTGGTACCCAGGATATACCAGCCTTTGCACAATTACAGACACTCTTACCAGCTGCATTTGCATGAGAGAAAGCACACAAATGGCCAGGCAAAGACATTGGCAATGATTGCTTCAAACTACACAGCAGATGTGAAATATGGCAGTGAGACTTGGCCATGCGTGTTGCTCAATGTATTTATACATGTTCCACCGTGAAATCCTCAAATGTTTTTTGGCTAATGATATCTGAATTACCATTCAAATGATATATTGTCACTTTTATCCATAGGGGATGGCAATCATACATGCACTCTTGTGACACACTGATATGACATGACATATTATGTGATGTTGGTAATACTCAGTATTGGTAACAAATAAATTATATAATTTGGGATAATGCAGACTGGTGAGGCATACATTTTACAAATTGTGACTGACAGCACATGGGAACTGAACCCATGACTAAAAAGAAGGCTAAACTAATTTCTATTTAACTTTTAATAACACAGGATAACTAATGTTTGAGTTTAAAAGTTAAGGTGCAACAATTTCAACATGAATGGAGATCTAATTATGATAAGTCTATTTGTGTTTGACTTTCACTTGTTATGCTACTGGAAATATATGTAGAAGACAGAATTTATTACTGAAAATCAGTTTCCTATGAAATGATTTGAATGAGCTGAGTAAATCATGTTGAGGAAGGTGCCATACATACTTTAAATGACATACTGCACCACACACCTAAAAATACTTGGGTTCAGTCATCTTTTTTCCAAAAAGTATTGTGAAGATTATACTTATGCAAGTATGGTTTAAATCAACTATGTTCATTGTTATGTTTAACATACTTCACACAGCTCATAGCTGACTTATTCAACAATCATTACACATAGTTCTGCTACAAATTTCATTTTACAAATTGACAGTTGCACTTCATGCTAAATTCATAACAAAAAGTCTGTAGCGATAATTATTCCGACTCCCTCATAAAATTAAATTTAATCTGGATTTGAACCCTGCATTACTTCTGCTGCTGGTCCAGACTTACTGCATTAAAACCTTTTGCCACAGAAAAAGGTAAATAACAGATATATTTTCTTCACTCAGCACTGTCCATAGTGCTGATGGAAGAGCACAGAGCCAGTCTCATTTCCCAAATTAATTTTTTTTGATTTTACCTTCAAATGTTATTTGCCACTCACTTATAGTGACCGCTGACAGTTAACAATGTGAAATTCCAAGCATTGTGCAAAGGCAGATGCAAAAAAAAAATCAAAAAAAGGAGAAACAATATATCTCTCTCTATATATGATTGTATGTATATATATATATATATATATATATATATATATATATATATATATGTGTGTGTGTGTGTGTGTGTGTGTGTTTCTGTATGCATGTCTAGCATTGAACTCAGAAGCTATTGCATTAGCACTGACACATTCAATCTTTTAATAGTGTCTACCATATGATAACTTGCATTTCTGCTGCTAATCATCGTACCTTCATGAAATTGCACTTAATGAGCAAGGGGCCACACAGGAGATTAAATAAGCTCATTTTGTACACAGCATATACAAGGAAGAATTATATATATTTTAAAGAAAATGCATTGCTGTCATGAATACATTTTCAGCATTCTGTATTAATTATTCATATTTCCACATATGTTATCTTACTGATTTTATTCCCTCATACTTTAGTAAGTGTTATATTTATTACATCATGCATATAAAAATGTGTTATTACTACTAACAACAGTTCAGGTTACATCAACAACACAGCTGTATAAGTGTAAATAGTACATTTAAAATATCAAATGCCGGAATCAAACACTGAATTATTGTTGCTGTTACTCATACGTTAGTGCATTAACACACTTAACCACACAGAAAGCTGCATAGCAGATGCCTTTTTCCCAATCTGTACTAAGTATTGTTAAAATTGAACATAGGCAAGTACATTTTAAATGAACTATGATCATTGCTCTGCTTAAAACAATTCACACAGAGTATAGTTAAGTTATTTAGCATTCATTACACAGGGTTGGGTTCTAAATTTTATGTTGCAAATTGACAGTTGTACTTCACGTTCAACTCCTAATAAAAAGTCTGTGACAATTGTTATTCTGACATCCTAAGTAAAAGTATCTCAAATCTAGATTCATATCCTGCATTACCTCTGCTGCTACTCACAACTTACTGCATTAACACATTGAGCCACAGAGCAAGTTACATAACAGGTGTATACTCTTTACTCAGTCCTGTCCAGAGTGCTGCCAGAAGTGCACCTGTGCCAGTCTCATATGTACTACTGATGGCATTCCAAATTACATTTTTGAGTGTCTGTCTTGTTCACCACTAGTGACATCTAACAGTCACAAATTAGCAATGCCAAGAATTGCACAAGGAATGAAGACAAAAAATGGTTAAATGTCTCCATGTGATGATTTCTCATCTCACAGACATCATCCTTACTAGATGTGCATATTAAAACCAAGTCTATAATGTGGAACACTGAGAAGATTAACAGTCTGTGCGACATGCAGAGAGGTACTTATGAGGCAGAGAAAGTATAGCCCATATACTCAAGCTTTGACATTTTATCACTTTGCATTTATGAAGCAGTATAACCATTTTTTTCAAAGTTGTCCTTTGTTATTTCACAGTAAATCTCGGGATGAAATTATGATGCTTGCAATAGTTAACCTAAGAAATCATGTCACAGCAAAAACACATGTATGGAATGCAAATGTGTGTTATTCCCTTTCTTTTGTGAGCAGCACTGTCTTTTGATATGTTTGTAAAATGACTGCGTTATAATTTGCATTTGTTTAGGAATTACTTGTTTATATGTTTAAGTTTTATGTGCTTTCGATAACATACCACATTTTGTACTCAGAGGCTCATTTACCTTTTAAATATATAATTATAAAGTTTATATAAAGGTTATCTACTAAATTAGTCAATGTAACCTCAGACTTCATTTTTATGTCTCTTCTCCCTGACACACTTTCTGTAAGTGTACATCAAAGTGGCAAGGGTGTTAAACACTTAATTATTCATGCACTACTGCTAGTGGGTCACACTTGCAAGCCATTCATTAGCCTCACTTTTCAAAGTGTGATCTTGTATTACTAGGGTGCCTGCACATCATTGTGCAAGTTCTCATACCATGTTTGCCTGTCCAGCATTTTGGGCAGATTGAGTGATTGATGAATATAAATAAGATGACACCTGATTTACATATCCACCATGTCCAGAGTGGTTAATCTGCACTATATGAGCATAATCTAGGGTTAAGGAATTTAAATCATAGTAAGGAAGATTGTTTGGATTCACCAACCTAAATACTACTGTTTGCTGCAATTGTAGTACTTTTAGCAAACTTTTTTACAAATCCTGTCAAGGTATGTGATGGTCCTTTGCAAATAATACTTTACAATGTTATTCTTTTCTTCAGGGAAAATTGAGTGATGTCTACACTTTGCTCATTTCTTTTTGTATAAAAGTTATAGCAATTCATATTGGAATAATCCTTATCTAAAGTTACATGCCCTTATGGCAACATTTTTTCTGAGAATGTGAACACTTTTAAGAAATGTTATCTTAAAAGTAGTAATGCCAAAGTTACATTTCCACAAATACTGTATGAGAAGAATGTTGTATATGCCTGAGCTAAACAAATGTTATTCCATTAGAATGGGGATATGTCCTCTGCATTAATATTTTCTGGTAATGGTGGAGGTGGTTGTTTCATAGGCAGTCTTTGGTTTTCATTACTTAACTGAGTGCTATCTATGATTTTCAAATATTTTGTAAGGGGGTTTTATTACAAAAGAATGGTGTGCATTGCATACAAAAGCTTTGCTCTGCCCATGTGCCCTTAGCATTGTTATGATACATCTGAATATAGAAAGACATTTTTTTACAATTGTATTTTCATACAATTTATTAATTGGTAATGCTGTTATATATTCCAGACTCACACATTTCTTTATCCCTATTTATTTCTGCTATTGCCAGGAGGAGGGATTCGGAATTATATACATTTTTAAATGGATGCCTGTATAAATGCATATTTTTCTCTGGCTAGTTCATGCTGAATTTTCTAATATAAATATATATATATATATATTATCAGTTGAAGGAGTTCTTGTGTACTGAAATGGATCCATGCAGTTCATCTGATTTTCTCAGTGTCATGCTGAACAAGGTTGCACAGTTAGAAGAATATCAGAAGGTGCCTACTGGTGATATTCCAGGTATACCATTCATATATATGGGGTTGGGAGGGTGGCCTAATGGTTAAGGTGTTTGCCTTACAAACACAAGGTGCAGGGTTTGAGTCTCACAAGGGATAATTGGCTAGGCTTACAATGGCTCGCAAGGGCAGTTAGCCTAGTACTAACCTATGAACCTATATACATGTATATATATATATATATATATATATATAGAGAGAGAGAGAGAGAGAGAGAGAAGGTGAGAGAATAGACATATATTTCATAAAACTTTGCTTAGAGTTATAAGTATTAAGGTTATCTTTCATTTGTCAGTGTGTGTTTAATGCTTAACATGCCTCATTCTAACTCCATTTTGTCTGTCTAGACACATCTGGTGTTGAGGTTCTATGACCACCTACAAATGGTATCGACATAACTTTTTTTACATGAATTTATTTATATAATTGATCATTAAGTGGAACTTAATTACATTTTTGATTGCTTTAGCTTAATGTATGGCTGTATACCATGTGCTGTAAAAAAGCCACTGCTACATCCCTTGCAATATATTGCTACTTATGTTGCATATACCACTCATGAGTTACATCTGACACCCCTGTACAGTTAAGACACATGGGTTATCTTAGTGACATCTGATACTTGCATAAAGAGGTGATCATTTTTCTCTCTCCTTTACAGGTTCATCACTTACCTTGATCTGGAAGCAGCAGCACCTTCTATTAAAGGCTATTGCACATACAAATTAAGGATAGCAGCAGGAAGCCAGCATTTTTAAATGTCCTCATGGCTGTATTCCAAAGTGTATTTGAACTGAGATCTAAAGGGAGTACGTCATGTAGGCTTGGGTTTTATACATTCCTGAATTCTCCACCATGTTGAGTTGCTTCATGAGCATATAATTCACCTACTTATTCCTTTAATATAATGTTCTGCTGCTTACCTTTGTTTTGCAGCCAGAAATGAAGTATAGGACTATTTAATGAATAGCAAACAGTACACTCATCACTACCTGCTGCACACACATGCCTAGTGCAAAGTGTAGGCTTTCATGAATCCTGATCATGGTCTTCTGAGTTTGCAATAGTAAATTTGACTTATTAATACCCCAGATAACATGCTTTGATAAGATACCTAAGTCAAACTTTATGCACTCATTTACTTCTTTTTATTACCTCTGTTTCCTTAAAAGTAAGCAGAACAATAGCATTACCAATTGCATTTATCTGCACCTGCCTTCCTATACCATCTTGTAGGGTTTTGCATACTGATTGTAGTCCTCTGTTCCATTTTTTGACACTGATATAGTCTTACTAATTTCTTTTATGCAGCCTTCTACATATTTATTTGCAAATTACTTTTAATAGCTTTAATAAATACTGAATACATTTATCAGACTGATTATACCACTAAACCCTTCAATTTGTTCTTTTGCAAAATAAAGATTACATTTTAACATAAATATAATTTCTTCTCCTTCCTTTTCCAAATATTGACACATTTGGTTTCTCACCTTTAATCTGTTAAAAGATGTATATTTACATTCTTGCCTGCTTACTTGGAAAACGTAACAGTGATGAAAGTAAAATAATTATGCACAAACAAAAAAGCACTGCAGAGGAACCAGGCTTGACTCTGGATAATCCAAATTAAACTTCAATATAAAAAAAAACATAGCAACACAAATTAAGTAAATAACCATGTCAGAAATAAATATAAAACTAAAAAGAATAAAACATATATTAAATAATTGATTATTACCATGTCAGTCTTTAATAACAGCATATTAGCATAAAATATATGATGAACATTTAAACATAAAACAATCATTAAAAACATGTCTAAAAATATTGCTAAAAACAATATATATTGCACTGTCCTAAACACCATCTAGTGCCCTAAAAGCAAAATTGCACTTAACCCTCTCAAATACACAAAGGGATCAGAAAAATCCAAACATAAATTGTATCAAAAGTAAATGCATATGAAATGCAAAAAATGTAAACAATGTACATGTATACAGATTATAAGAAAAGTGAACTTGAAAAAGGAGTAAAAAACACGCTTCAGATGCGCACTCAATATTTATATATAAATGAATGAATTATCATAACCTAGCTGCTCTTAGTTTAAAAATAGGGGCTAAAGACACATTTTCATTAAGCCCTGGTACTCTATTGGCTTCCATTGTAAGCTGCTAATAGTCCTCTTTATATTCTATTTTAGTTTCTCAGGGCCCCCCAACATCGTTTAGAATGTCTTCCAATACAAAAAATAGAAACTTAGCTTGAGTACAGACAAAAGTGTTAGTCTTAGTTTTCATATCATACAGGTGCTCGTAATTTACTGCATTGGTGGTGCTGTTGTAGCGTTGTCACCTCACAGTAAGATGTCCTGTTCGATTCTCAGCTACAGCGTCTTCTGTGTGGAGACATACGTGAATGGGTGTACCTTCATTGAAGGTTTTGCATCAGAGCTGGCAACTCGTCACGTAAAAATCTACTGCCAATCATTAGCGGACTGGAGTTCCACTGTGGCAACCCCTAACTTGGAAAAGCCGAAAGACACAACAACAACAGGTGCTCGTAATTTCTCCTGTTAAGCTTACTCTCAGTCTTTTCTATATAAAAAGCATTGCAGTTCTCACACTGAGCAATATAAACTACCCCAACACTATTACAGCTGGTATGAGTTCTACCTGTTAGAAATTTGACCCTACCCTTAATATACACTGACTCACCGTGCGATATATAAGGGCATTGAGCGCAAGTACCACATTTAAAACTTCCCATTTTCATGTTACTTAGCTTATTACTTTTATTCCTATTCTGATCCAATAAATCCTTAATATTTAACCCCTTCCTAAAAATAAATTTAAGGGGTGTCTTAGAGATAGCGTACACGTCTGAAAAGCTAATAAGCCTTTTCCATTCTGTAATAATAATATTTGTAATAATATTAGTATCATTGTTAAAATCTGTTATAAAAGCCCCCCTTATATTCAACCTCATCATCCTTCTTATGATTAAAAAAACACTATCCCAATCAATTTTTGTGTCCAAGTGTGCTATTGTTCTTACTTCCTATCCTGACTTCTTTAATACCTTCTTCAATAAATTTCAGGGGATGTTTTCTCTCCATAAACATCTCCTTTAATTTATCACACTCCTTAAGGAAATCTCATTCATCTGAAGTCATTCTACATGTCCTCACAAAATGACCCTTAACTATACTTCTCTTCTGCTTATAAGGGTGAGCACTAGTATAATACAGATATCTATTTGAAAAAGTATCCTTACAATACACACTAGATTTGAACCTGCTCATTTCATTCAACTTATGAATCATAACATCTAAATAATTCCTTTTTTCATATATAATGCTATATGTACATTTTAAAAAATCAGTAGAATTACTAATATAAGTAATAAATTCTTGCAAATTTTTTCTCTCTGTATCCATCGAGAAGATACCTATATCATCCAGATATTAATTGTATAATTTCCATCAATTCACATAAGTAAAATTAAAGATAAATTTTTGTTCCCATATAGACAAAATAATATTTGCGTATGTGGGGGCATAACATGCTCCCACAGCAACCCCACTGTCTTATTGAAAAAAATTCCCCTTCAAAATATATAACGTCATTTCTAAGGACTAATTCCTCAGTTCCAGACAAGTTCAAAATTCATCTGTGGTTAACCCACCTTTCTCCACTAGTGCCTCCTCAAACCATTACAGGTCCATATTATGAGTTATTACTGTAAATAAATCTGCTGTATGTCTGGTAACAAATATAATCTTATCAGTAAATAAATCAGGTGTAATGTTTTTTAAGAAGTCCCAAGAATCTTTCAATATAGTTCCATCTCCCATCCATAATCATTTAATTTTGACATTTAATTTTGACATCCACATCCACAAATTTAGCTAATGGGAAAATTTTAGACCTATTGGCCACCACTATCAACCACAGAGAAGGGTCTAACATATTTTGATGAGTTTTAGGTATAGCAATTTCAAAGATACTATAGGTTTCTTCATTTGCATATATTTATAACTGTCAAAACCTATCATCCCCTCATCAAATAAATATTTTATGGCAAAATCAATTTTCTTGTAAGCCACATTAATCTCATTTATAGAGATACGAAGCACAAAAACCAAGTGAACCAAGTAAATAATCAGAAGATGAAGTCCATTGACGAAAGCGGATATTAAACTACTGATTACGCTATTACCTTTGTCCTTTTCATCTCGCATTCAGCTAGTGACATTATTTACTTGGTTCATTTATAGAGACCCTGGTGTGCTTATTGTCATCACTTAAAATATCTATCATCTTAGCCTCCTATATGATGCTATACATTAACACTGTTCCCCTTCCCTTATCTGGTTTCATAACCCTCAAATACTTATTTTCTTAAGCTCTTCTAACCAGTTATTCTCTTCTGCAGGGAGGTTGGAATAAAATGTGTAACCATGGATACCTATCCTTAATTCTCTTTCCACCAATGCCACTAAATTATTTAACTGAAGATGCAGAGGGGCATTATGAGTACTTTTCTTTCTAAAGGACCCCCCCCTTGCCATATAAAAAAATTTCATGCAGGCAACGTCAATTTCAGATTAGTTTTCCTTACAAACAATTTAAGGTCAATTAAGACCTTACTAATATCACATTTCCTTTTGGGGATGAATGTAAAACGCTTAGAGAAAAGCTTAAACATGTTTGATGATGTGTACACTATTATAGTTGAATATACTATAGTTACCATAGGTGTACCTAAAATTATCCCTTAAAATATCTTGCTCAACCTCTCCCTCATTATCATTCAAAACCTCCCCTTCTCCGGAATCCTCCCCTTGTTACAACTGTAAAATGGAGGTTTCTTGTCTTTGAAGTGTTCCAATCTCTAGAGTGGGGGAAATTCTAAAGTGTCCTATATACTGAAATGAGAGTTTGATTAATTGGTCTTACCATGTCTCTCATCCCTCATATAGTTCTCTCCTTCATCATGTTCAGAGCTTTTCTACCATCCTTAACAAAACTTCCTAGACCATCTAGGTTTGGGGTAGCTCCTATTTTCCTCATATTCCTCCCTATCATGCTCAAGCTTCTTATATTTTCTGTTCACTATGAAGATAACCCTATCATCTATTTTAATCCTAATATTAACATATTTCAGCCTTTCTTCCTCCACTGTGCACAACAAATCATTGGTAATACATTTATTAATATCTTCAATTTGTGCATATAACACTTCCATATCCTTTTCATTTTTATTTCATAATAGCCTGCATAATATGTAAACCACAAGTATCAACAATTTTTATGAGCTCTTTATGGAAATCAGAAACTTCTACCATATGCACACTGCTACATTCTTACTAATTTCTTTCATGCAGCTTAGTGCAGCTTTATTTTTAAATGCCTTTTAATAGCCTTAATAAATGTCAAATAGATTTATCAGACTCATTATATCACTAAACCCTTCAATTTGTTCTTTTGCAAAATAATATATAAACAAAAAGCACTTGCAGCAAGAATAAATTTGCATTGACTTCAGCGATTTCAGTGTGGTTCAATTGTTTTTTGTTTATATATTTGTTTTTTTCTGTTACCACTGGATTTACAAAGAGTTCAACCATTTCATTTAAATTTTTCTTTTGCAAACTAAAGATTAAATATGAACATAAATATAATTTAGTCTCCTGCCTTTTCCAAAAATTGATACATTTGGTTTCTCATCTTTAATCTGCCGAAAGATGTATATTTAAATTCTTGCCTGCTTACTTGGAAAAAGTAACAGTGATTAAAGTAAAATTATTATGCAGAAAACAGGATACAATCCATCCATCCAACCATCTCTCCATCCATCCATCCATCTATCCATCCATCCATCTATCCATCCATAACTCCTTTTTCCCATTTTTCCACATGGGGTTTGGGTGTCACAGCAACAGTGACAATCATCTAGCAGCAGTGACAATCATCTAGAGGCAATGCTGAAAAGAAAAATATATCAGAAAAATAGATTGATTACAAATTTAATTTACATCTATCCCATGTTACTCCTCTGGCGACTTCATCCTGACAATGAATTTCATTTGGTTTTATGAAACTGATAAAATGCAAAGAATGATTAAAGGGTAAATTGATACAAGGACAACTTTTTCAATGCTTTTTAAAACAAAGTAACCGTTTTAAACCCTCCTCAGCCTCCTTTCTGAAGAAACAGTTTAAACAGCTAGAAGGCAGTAGTCAGGTAGGAAGAAGCAGCGGAAAGGAGCCTCCAAGTAAAAGGGAAAGCCTCTAAAAGTCAGAGACAGCCTTCCCAGTCATCATGACTATACATATTTTCCAAACCACCCCCCAATCCTGGCAAACTGTCCAGGAACTTGTAGTAAATCTGGGATTTTAAATCACCTAGCAGAAGTCTTGTCTCTCTTCCCTTCACATAAAATGGTATTCCTGGGATGTTTGTTGGACTTTACCAAGAGAAAAGACTTTTGCCCACTAGGCAAAATAGAAATGGCCCAACAATCCTTTCTGTGTTTCTCCAACCTAAATGAAACATCAGCAAGGGTGTTTCCCAGCATTCAGGGGTATATGACATTGAAGATTATCATGCTACCTTTTTACCAGGCTAGACATGAGGAAAATACAATGGTACCTTAGATCAGTCACTCCTTGACTGTTCAGATTCCATTTCTGGGATTTGTGAAGAGGGTCATTGACTGGTGCATAGATCAGTTAGCTTGTGATCAAGGTCTTCAATTCTGTCTTCCATACCTTATCCAGTCAGTCACAACAGATGCTTCAAATCTAGAGTGTGGAGAGGTATCAAAAGGGTTAGAAATGCAAGCTCTAGGAGGTCCTGCAGACAGACAAAAGCACATAAATGTCAGGCAGATATTGATGATATTGACTGCTATCAATGCTTTGAAGGCTCTAAAACATATCTGGCCCCCAGGACCTCTGCTAGTCTAAACAGACAACTCTACATCGATGTGGTACAGAAATGGACAAGGCTGTAACAGATCCTACCCCCCTTTGCAGATTTTCTGTAATGGCATAAGAGGTAGCAACTCATCTCATTCTGGATCTACAGGTTTCAAATATTCTGTCAGAGCAAAATCTTATTGCAGACAAGTTCAGAAGGACCAGCTTAGACCCCTATGGAAGGCAACTTCATCCTAGGGACTTTCAAGAATTGATCTGCCTCTAGAGAACATCTGAAATAGATCTGTTTTCCACCTTTCAATATAGACAACTAAAGACATTCTGCTGCAGCACTTCTTGCAACCTGGAAGACATATGTCTTTTCATTTACATGAGTAGGAATGTTCCTATATGCCTTTCCACCCATTCCTCTGATTATCAGAGTTTTTCTAAAAATCAAGAAGGTATCTCCAAACACTATAGTGAGGCAACAGTTGTCCTACTTTCTTTTTAATCTGGCAAAGGGCAATTACAACAAGCTTCTCCACAGACAGGATTTACTGATATAAGACAGATGGAGTTGGATACAACCCCATCTGAAAATACTTCAGCTAACTACCTGGAAGATGCAATTCTTATACATTCTAGGCACCTTTTTTTCTAAGAACATGAAGCAGGTACTAAGGAAGTGAGAAAATCACTACTGGGAAAACATATATTGTTAAGCATTAAAGATTTTATAGATGGCGCTACTCTAAGAGCAATGATCATCAGCTTGTCCAGATATAACTGATTCTTAAATCTTTGTGAGTCACTCCCCAATGGTTTGTCATACTCTTCTATTAAGGTACATTTGTCAGCCATTTCACCGTGTTCATCCATAGGTCCCCCTTTCCAATAATGCTCAAGTAAAACAATTTTTGAAAGGGGTCTTGCATATCCACCCACGTAGGAAACAGGTGGATCCTCCCTGGTATCTCAGATTTGTGCTTGAAATCCTTATACAGCATCAGCTTAAACAAGCGGATGAGGTTGTTTGAGGTTCTTAACATGGAAGACTGTTTAACTCATTCCCCTGACATCTGCTAGGAGGTTATCTGAGCTATATGCACTTATAGTGAGTCAACCTATTTTTACTTTTCACAAAGACAGGGTTTCTTTGAGAACAGTGCCCTTTGAGTACAATGCCCCATTCGGAATGTATCTGACCCGACACTTGCAGCAGCTTGAGAGGCCACAAAAGTTCCTCACCAAAAGGATAAAGGGTCTCAAACATCTGTCCTATGCTGCCCGACTGAAAGAACTCCAACTCTATTCAGTCGCTTACCGCCTGCTCAGAAGTGACCTTTGCCTAACATACAAGGCCATGTCAAACCCAGATTTGATGAATATGCTTCACCTCAAAAAATCTAGATCCGTCAGAGCCACAAGGGCGGGAGACTTAAACCTTGACACGGCTATTAATAGGACGTGCTGGAGGGATAGATTCATCACCCAAAGACTCCCTATGCTGTGGAACAAAATCCTGGTATATGTGAGGCAGAGCACCTCGCTGGCCTTGTTCAGGAGAAATCTTGACCAATGGATGGGAGATCGCAGATATACCCCAGGGATTACCTCAGTGTCACTGCTCGACAGAGGCACAGCAAAATAATGGGTATAGTTCCCCATACTAAAGGGGTGGCGTAAGCCACAAAACTATGGGCTAGGCTTGTAAATGCCCTCGGGCAGATAGCCTAGAATGAACCTATGAACCTATGAACCTATGAACAAATACTATCATAATGCCTAAAGCAGTTTCAGAGTTTTTTTTTTAAGCCATGCCATTAACCTAATAGTTTTCTTTCCTGAACCTAGGAACAAGGAATAAAAGATTCCTCATTCTCTGTATGTGACAAGTGTCAAAGTTATCTATTTCTTCATGGTTTTCCCATGTTGTTTCATTTTTTACACTTACCACAACAAGCGATTTCTAGACAGAGTTACAGTTCATTCAACAAGGGCTTTGGCTTCTACTGTGTTTTTTTTTTTTTGAAAAGGGTGGACTCTAGAACCATTCTAGAGGCAGCAAATTCGTTTTAATTTGTGCCTTTACAAATTATGCAAATCGGATTCCTCTACAATCTCCAGTACAAACTCTAACCTATTTACTTTACTCTCGAAAACTCTATTTTGCAATAGTTAAATGACATAACATCCTAACATATTTCTGACATATCTCTAAACTTATACCTCTTTAGTAACTGCATATATTCAATCGCAGTGCATCATGTATTCAAAATGAAAAGTGCCACAATGTTTGAATATATGATGTAAAGTAAATATATTCTGTTTTTGTAAAAACTGTATAGCTTTTTTTTCTCCTTGTACAATAAAACACTCTTATTATGTTACTTTATGTATGTATTTTGCAATTTTTTTGTATTTATATCTTTAATAACTGTAGAGCTTTTCTCCCCAGGCCTCCAGTGAAAATGGAATAAATCCCAGGTGTACTTTCCTGGTAAGTAAAAATAGATAGATAGATAGATAGATAGATAGATAGATAGATAGATAGATAGATAGATAGATAGATAGACAGACGGACGGATGGATGGATGGATGGATGGATAGATAGATAGATAGATAGATAGATAGATAGATAGATAGATAGATAGATAGATAGATAGATAGATAGATAGATAGATGATGGATGGATAGATGGCAATCTTCCCACATCATACCTTTGAACTGTCCAGATTTTCAGAGAATGTCCAGATTTTTTCCTCATAGTTTTGGTATGTTCCTCATATAAAGTTTGATTTTCTGACAAATCACTGAGAACTGAAGTCAGAAAATAATGATAGACATTTGAGTGTCAGGCTTCATACCCATCAGAAAATCCATATTAATGTAAAACCTGTCATTTTATCAACTTTCTAAGTTTGTAAGAGCAATATTTAAAAATTGTCCCTATTTTTGGACCTTTGCCCCCTCATTATTTATGGGTTTGTCTAGATTTCTTGCTCTAAGAGGTTGAGAGGTCTGATCCACATAGATTGGGCAACTGCAACAATGATCATTTCGAACAACATATAGTTGTTTAAGTAAACATCATGACAGAAGATGTTCTACTTTATCATCATTGCTGTAGTTGCCCTCCTTCCAATGCCTCCCATCATTTCCCGTGTTGTTCTTCATGATATGATCATATCATGATATGCTGCCAGAGTGTTTCCTTTCACCACCTTCTCTACAGGTAGAAAGATACTTTTCTTTATTTCCTTGCGCATCTACTTAGGTCTCTTGCCTTCTACCTGTGCAAAATATGCTCTGAAAATGTTGGCGTACTTCCTGTCTTTTATTACACAGCCCCATGTGCTCCTGGCAGGAAGAGTGCCTGGAAGATACCCATAGCTTTTGGAAGGTGGCCAGTGTAGGTAAGGTAAACTCACATAGCTAAGGCTACTGCAATGATGATGCATTAAAACATTTACTGTTATGGCAAGTTTACTCTCACAACTGCACTTTCTTCACTTCAGTACATGATGTGTTTTTTCTTTTTCTTTTTTAGGAGTTCAGTGATTTCCTTTTGAAGGTACTTTTCCTCCAGTCACAGAGTGAACCTTGCAATTGGGATAAACATGCAAGGTGTGCATTGTGTGGGGTGCATCTTTCACTTTGCCTCCATGTAGAAATAAAAGTTAATCATGTTGTGTGTGTCCATTTGATGATTTTTTTTTTTACTGTTGCGTTGTCAGGTTTCTATAATTTGATAGTTTGGACTCAACCTTGTGCATTTTATGATCATTAAATTTTTGCTGCACTAACCAATCCATTTAAGAAAGATCGTCTACATCTGAACACAGAAATAGTCTAGCAGAACGTTTCTCTCTTAACTATATCTTGAGCCCCTTTCTCTGTCCATTACAGTTCTATTGTTTCACTCATTCTGCCTTTCACTTTCACCCTCTCATTTTCACAGATTACTGGACAGATTAAGAGTCGAGTGTAACATCAAACAAATCAAACCTTTTCCAGTTTGCTATGGATATAACAGTATGTCATATTGTTTATTTTATCTGACTGTTAGACTGGAGTTCTAATTACATACTACATAACCCAGAGCAAGTCATGTGACTTCCACTGGTCTCACTTAAAAAGTGAATCTCTGGCAAATTTAGTGGAAACATTCAATCAACAAAATGAAATAAAAGAAGAATGACTTGCCCACCACACTGGCACATGGTTCTTTAACCACTGCTCCTCAAGAAAACATTAAAATGCTCCATCCATTAAAGTCGATATGTTGCCAGCTGAGATGTGGAATTCTGTTATTTGGCATAAACCACGATATGTTTTTCAAAGTGTTGGGACTTACATTACTGAATCTTGCACTTCTTATAGGACGTTTGTATACCTCCACAACTTTTGGTGTTTGCCACAGTAATATTTTGTGGTTTAAAGGAATAGATAAGTAAATGAACTGTATCGGTTATTTATAAGAACAGCTGACCTTCTACTAGCAATAGGTATTTCCCCAAGGCTATCTCCTCAGACCACTGCTCTTCATATTTACCAGTAAGCTGGGTAGTAATATTAGTAATGCTTCATAGATATAGTTCACCGATTTTGCTATGGCACATCCCAACAGCACTAATCTCATCTGCACAATTTAACGAAGGTTTGATGCTTTATGACTCTTGCTAAAGGACAGTAGACTTCTGCTAAATGAGGTAAAAATAATGTATTTGGCATACAGTTCCAAAATGCAGCATGTAATCTTGCACAACTTATCATCATATGCTCCAGTGGACTCAGTGAGACTATAAAAACCTACAAGTGTCTACATTTCCTAACAGCCAATCATCTACATGTTGTTGGGAGCACTAGATAGAACCAAACTCCTAATCTTCTGCATGGTGAACTAGTCTCTGACAATATTCTTTCAAAGCTGGCAAAACATTTTACACAGTGTCTCACTACGGGTTCCATTCAGAAGCTCAAAATACTGAAATCTTGAATTTCAGTATTTCGAGCCCAAGAAGCGAATCCACATAATAGCGAAAGTTTAGAAGTGTGAAATTCAAAACTTCGAATACTGGAGGTTTTGAATTTCGCACTTCTAAAGTTCCGCTATGGTTATGTGTTCAGGTAAGGGTGTGTGTGTGTTAAGGGGTTTGGGTAGTGGCTGTGATGTGTGTCAGTGTATTTTGTTGCTGTGATGTGTATGTGCGAAGAGAAAGTAGCTTGTGTGGTGGTCCTTTGTGTTTGTTTGTATGTAGTGCGACCTTGGAGTGAGAATATTTAAGTAGGGGAGGTGTGCGGTGCAGGGGGCTTGCCCTCCTCCTTTCATGTAGTAGAGTGATTGTGTGTATTTGTGTGGTGGGTGGTGTGTGTGTGTGTGTGTGTGTGTGTGTGTGTGTGTGTGTGTGTGTGTGTGTGTGTGTGTGTAGTAAACCGCAAAATTCAAAACTTCCGGTATTTGAGGTTTTGAATTTTGCGGTTTTTAGTTTTCTTTGTTTTGTGGATTCCACTTCTTGGGCTTGAGATACTGAAATTCGAGATTTCAGTATTTTGAGCTTCTGAAGTGAATCCCTCACTACACATCTAATATATATCCGGCTACTTATGAAACAACTCTGGATGGCTGAACTTCAAGGACAGGATGATTCTCCATTAAAACAATTTGTACTGACTTAGTTACCTGATAAACTGGCAAAAATCCCTCTCATCCAGATATCTTCGAGAGCAAAAACTTGTAAGTGTCCCAAAACCACAAGCAGACTTGGAGACAATACAACAGGGATTCTTCTCAGAACCTGGAACTGTTTACCATTTGATTATTGTAATGTCCAGAACTCAATGTTTTACCTTCATACTTAAAATTTAGTAACAGGGTATCAGTAATTGTACAAGCTATGGAATCATCTGACTACTTGAACCACTAAAGTATATCTTTGCACGATACTTGGCCTCCATTATTTCAAGCTATTTTCCTTGCGTACTCTTTTCAACACATAACTGTTCTAAAGTGGTTTCCTTGCTGCTAGTTTGCTATATCTATTCTCCCATGATTTTCTAGATGTTGTCATCATATCAATCTGACAGCTGCTTATACTTGTTAAGAATAATAAGATTAACCTGTTTTTGTTATTTTATTTAATTTATTTTTTTCTACTTTTTAACTAGGTAAAAGCACAGGATAAAAGTGTCTTTTTTCAGGGGTGGCTTTTAGACAGATAAACAGTAAGTAAATGGAATCAAACCCAGGACTGCATGAAAGGACTTACTAGCAGTTTATAGCCTTAATCCGGTGCACTAAACTGACAGATATCATCTACTCTATTGTCTTTGACAATTCATCATTTTCTTATTGGCATGTTTGAATGGCATGAGTGCAGTGTCTTCGCCTGCACAACTAGCTCTTTATCTGTGAGTAAGAGTCTGCAGCAGTAAATGTGTACTGCACTATACCAAATGCCATTTATCCCAAGGCCAAACTATAGAGTGTGGTCTACCTATATATATATGTTATTGAAACAATTCATCTATTTTCTATAGCAATACAGATTATTTTTAAAAATGCACCATTACTATATGGATTGTTTTCAGCACTGATCCAGCCATACTAATCTGTCTGCATGCTACAGTGTAATATTCTGAGCTGGCATTGTTAGACACATCTCTCTAGGATGTAAAATAGCCTTCCCTCTTAAAAACAGTATCCCTCCATAGACATCTTTTGCTATCCATAACATATTCCTGGTAAGTGAAAGTGATTGCCAGTTATACAATGCTGGTGAGTGGAAAGGGGGCAGTCTGTCACATGTCGTGTGTATTCAAATGAGACACTGAGGCTGGGTATGCATTCAAGTCGTTTATTATACATACATGCATCAAGAGCTGTAACTTGTACATATACTTTGGACTTCATATGCTTACTAAGTGACTTGTCTGACACACTCACATGTGCATCTCCATTCAAGCTTGACTACACAAAATGGCACTGATCTCACACATGCTTAGTAATTTATATACATGTGCTGTCTAGCTACAGTGGCTGACTAGGTTCAGTATACACACTGATTTACATCTTCCATCTTTAATTTTGTTCGACATTGCAAAATACAAGAACAAAGGCATATTTAAGAGCTAGACATTATTTCGACATTTCAACAAAACATAACTAACTTCAAGTCCAAGTCACTGTGTATTTAGGATTGGGTTTGCAAACTCTACCCGATCTAGTTACACAGAAATTCTGACTGGGTTTAGCAACAGGGACAGTTTCTGGGGATTCATTCATTACTGGAACTTTTAGGTTTACATCAAAATTGTTCGAAGAAATGGCACTGTCCTTTTGAATTCAAACAGTTGACGAGTCACTGTGGAAATTAGAGTTGTTGTAATCGGGAATCTGCAGTGGCATTGTTTCTGAGACAGGTAACACATGTCTATGATTCCTTCTGTAATCCACTCCTTCAGATTGTATGATGTAAGATCTCAGTTCCTCACAAATGTCCTTCAAGATTCCTACATGATCTTGACCTTTGGATGTTTGCATTCTTACATCTTCTTTTAACAATGGTCAAATGAATTTGCTGTTTTTGTCATAGTACAACTTTTTTGACTGATGTTTTCACGAAAATTGAGCCTTGACCACTCTATTGTTCTTTGTATTTGGTACTAACAATTGTTTATTGATTAGAAGAGTTGTTCTTGCTTGTCTGGACATCAATCTTTGAGCAGGTGAACCAAGCAAGTTGTCTCAAGAAATGTTTCTGAGCTTGAGTAAGTTAAGCAAAACATGGGTACCATCTCTTTTGGATTTCTCCAACAAGTGCTTTGCACTCTGAACTGCACGTTCAGCTAAATCATTGGCTTGTGGATATTCAGGACTACTGGTAACATGAACAATGTCCCACGACTCAGCAAATTTGTTTTTGAAATGCTGACTAGTAAACTGTGCACCATTGTCAGACATAACATTTTGTGGACTACCATGGACAGAAAAATGTCTCTTCAATTTTCTAATGACTGTGCTGGACATCAAGTTAGGAAGTAGGTCAATTTCAAATCAATTTGAGTAAGAGTCTATTAACACCAAGTAATGTTGACCATTCCATTCGAAAAATCTGTAGCAACTGTCAACCATGGTAATTCAGGAATTTGGTGTTGCTGAAGTGGTTCTTTTTGTTGATGTGATTTGGTGCTGTTGCAAATTGAACATGCCAGAGTTTCCTTCTCTATATCTTTGGACATAGAAGGCCAAAATACAATGCTTCTTGCCCTTCTTTTAGTTGAATCAGTACCTGGGTGACCGCAATGCAAAATTTTGATATATTCCTGTTGTAATGCTTTAGGAAATACCAGTTTTGGACCTTTCATGGTGATTCCATCTTCCATCATGATGAGCTCATTTCTGTAAGGAAAATACTTTTGTATGTCATGTGATAAACTGGTTTGTCATGCTGGCCATCCTTGACTGACAATGTTTTTCAGCTTCTAGAGAAATGGGTCTGACGCTGTGTGATTTTTTTTAGTTCTTTAAGGTGTGATGACGAAAAATTTCTGACTTCCATGACCTCAGAGCCTGCTGTTTCATTTTCATGCTGTTCTGTCATTTGTCTGGGTGCAAGTGACAAAGCATTTGCAAGGTATAAATATCTGCCTTTTGTACAGACAATATTGAAATTGTACTTTTGCAATTTTAACATCATACATTGCAATTGAGCTAGGGCTGTATGCATTGGCTTTTTCAAAACTGTCACTAGAGGTTGGTGATCAGTCCCTATTTGGATAGGCCTGCCATAAATATAATCATTGAAGTTCAAACATGTGAATACTACTTCCAAAAGTTCTTTCTCTATTTGTGCATAATGCATCTCTGTTTGGGTTAAAGTTCTTGATGCATAGGCAACTGGTATGCCTTTTTCAAGACATGCTGCACCAAGGCCATGCCCTGAAGTATCACAAGAAAGAGTTGCAGGTTCTGAACATCATAATATCTAAATGTGGGTGGAATGTTAATTCTCTTCTTCAAAATATAAAATGCTCTTTGGTCTTGTTCCGAACAGGACCAGTTTACATTTTTGCATGTCAGCTCACATAATGGTACAGAAAGCTCACTCAAGTCTGAGATGAAATTTCCTAAGTAGTTGACCATACATAGAAAACATTGTAAAGCTGTGACATTCTTTGGAATTGGCATTTCAACAATTTCTGTTTGCTTAGATGGATCTGGTTGTAAGCCAGAACTGGTAAACCAATGTCCCACATAAGTAACTTCTTTCAGTTTGAATTTCCATTTCAGAGGATTCAGTTTGAGATTTACTTCACATGCACAGTTGAGAACTTTCCTGAGATTTCTATCATGTTCATCTTCACCATTTGCCTCCAACTATAATGTCATCTACTATAATAGCACATGGATAACCAGCAAATATTTGTTCCATGGCACATTGAAAGACTTGTGAAAACAAAAACCAGAAGACAAAATTACCCTGTACTTGTGAATGCCAAGGGAATTCTTGTATAGTCCACACTTGTAAATTCTCCACACTCAAATGGCTGCTGTAGACAGAATCCAGGATAAAATCAGTTATGTTAGATGCTAAATAAATGTCCACAAAGAGGTCCTATACGACAAAATATCCATATGAATCAAGTAGTAAAAAAGATTTCTCCAGAAGCTTTATTGAACCAATACTGTGAAGCGCTTTTCGTCCCACTAATAGTAGGACTTTTTTCAGACAAACAGATTCTAACAAAAACCAAGGTTTAAATACTGGTTTTGGCACCAAAAGGGTGCCGTTGCTAAGTTACAGTTTTGTGCTTCAGTTAGTTAAAGGTGTCCTAACAACTAATGAGGTGAATCTATGAATGAATTTAAAAATCAACAAAACGTCAGAACCATTAAAAAGATTAAAAGCATCGCTAAGATGTCATTATTACAGTATCTAAATAAATACTAAATATAAAACAAATATAAAAATATATAAAGTATATATGGTAATACAAATCGCATCTATATATTACTACATGTTTCAGACTAAGGAATGAGCAGTAACAAACAAAAACCAGTATGTACAAAAGTTACTCAACTTGAGCACTGAATACATATATAAATAAATCACATCAAAGAACCGAGTAGTTACAAAAAAGAAAGGACGTTGTTGTGGGAAATTGCTATTGAAAGATGGTACAAAGTCACATTAGAACTACAATAGTCTGGTCAGAATCCCACCTAAAACACATACCTAACTACAAAGTCTAACAAGAGTCATGTATATATGTTCAGGATATACAGTGACACCTGAACAAACAACTATTAAATAGTGCAATTAATGTAGCCAGGTCATGTAGAAAGCATGTGTATTGTAATTGTAAAAGAAATATGGTAAAAATATATATGCTAACATGTAAACGATAAATTTAAAATCAAACAGCAACTAGTAAACCTATATAAAGGTAAAATGCAAGGTTACTAAGGACAAATTACTCCATAAGTGCACGGTAATGTACAGAAATTCACTTCGAAAACAAAGCAAGCAAATCCCCCCCCCACAAGAGTATATAACATGACAAAGGTATATATCAACGTCGTAGGCTTCTCAATTTCAGTAACAGATATAATGTGATAGTCTCATTAAGGCCTGGGGGGCATTGGCATGGCACCTAATCTGCCAAAAAAGTTCCAGTACTTCCAACAGGACTTCAAAGGGTCCTTTACGGCTGTCAGGTGATATGGTATCAATTGCTTTAAAGTTGAAATTATGACTAGGGTTGTCAATAATATGTTTAGCACGTGCATTCTCTGTTTTCTTTTTCTTGATTGCGTATAGGTGTTCGTAGACCCGTTCTCGTAGTTTCCTGTCAGTTTTTCCTAAATAAAATGAAGGACAAGCCTGGCACTGTGCCAAGTAAATTACTTTGGTTGACAAGCAGTTGAATTTATATTTGAGGTCATATGTAATGTTCCTTACTGTGAATGTCTGCCCTGTAATCATATGTGCACAATAATTACACATATTGCACTGATACATACCCACTCTATGTGTTCCTAGTGACAAATTGTTTTGTAATATCTGTTTCAAGTTTCTCCCTTTTTTCCAGACAATCTTTGGCTTAGGTGGTAATTTTTTACTCAGAACACCATCGTTAGATATGATGTTCCAATTTTTATTAATGATGAGAGAAATAAAGTTACTGTCTAAGCTATAGGGAGTAATAAAAGAAATTTTGATATACATGGGTTCACTAGTACTTACAGGAACGGGTACTTGATTCAAGGCATTAGGAATTGGCATATAGGTACTTGCTTCTCTTTTTGATCTAACCTCAGACATAACTTCATCAATAAGGTGTTTAGGGTAACCTCTCATGGTAAACATAGAACACAAAAGTCTACATTCATCATGAAAGTCATCGTTCCTTGATACCATTCAGGCCGCTCGTACGAATTGACCTTTTACAATACACTTTTTCTGATAAAGGGGATGGCAACTTGAATAGTGTAATAAAGTATTAGAATAGGTATCTTTCCTGTGTATGTTAGCATAGTAAACTTTGTTTTTAAGGTCCTTCCTTAAATCTACATCTAAATAACTAATCCTGTTTTTATTAAAGTTGGATGTAAAAGTTAGAAAGTTAGAACTAGAATTAAAATATGATACTAATTCATGTGCTGTATCTTTATTCCCTTCGATTAGAATAAAAATATCATCTAAAAAGCGTGTATAGTACCCGATCTTATTTGTAAGGTCATGATTTCTACTTGTTATATCCTGTTCCCAATAGGCCATGACTCGACTGGCGAAACTAGTGCCGCAAGGTGAACCCATGGCCACCCCTATTTTTTGTAAATAAATATTATTATTGAAGGTAAAAAAATTATAGGACAACACTAAATCAAGCATTTGTTCAACTAATTCTACCTCAAGTGTAGGTGCTTGGTGCTTTGTCAACATGTAACTAACATATTCAATACCTTCTGTGTGTGGTATACATGTATATAAATCTTTAACGTCGACTGTTAAGAAATTAAATAAATCATTATACTCGACGTTGTTGATTTATAAAAAAGACCACGGATCCTTACATATGTTTTTTTCTTCCAGTACATATTTTTTCAAAATTGAATCAATAATTTTGGCACATGGATACGTCATACTGTTACGTCCATCTACTAGTGGTCGCATGGGGGGGTTAATTAGGGACTTATGAATCTTGGGGATGCCGAAAAGAATAGGAATCTTGGGTGCAAGCATGTTCAAATAATTAAATGTAGTCAAGTCAATCCTTCCCTCTATAAAGAAGTCGTTAAATGTAGATTTTATGATTTTATACGCTTGATACATTTCGTTCTTGGAAGATAATTGATAAGCAGTATTGTCGAGGAGAGATTCCATTTTCTCAATATATTGTGATTGTGTCATTATAACCAAACCGCCACCCTTTTTCAGGTTGAATAAACCGAATGTGAGAGACAATCTGTCCTCTTTGGAAATATTAGGTCATACATTAAACTGTTTGTTTAAGTAAAGCATATTCCTAAAGTCGTTTTCACACATTAATTCAAAGGCTGCCAAAACTGGATGTGTCGGTGGAATATATGTACTTGCTATATGAAACTTGTTGTCAACTGGATTTGTATTACTAAAATACATACACAAATTTAATTTCCTCAAAAACAACTTAAAATCAACAATGGTTGTGACTAAATTAGCCCGACAGGTAGGAACAAATGAATGACCTCGGGCTAATAATTCAATAATATTTGGTATAACATAAACTGAAGAAAAATTGAAAATTTTAAAGTCTTTAGATGAATTGTATAAAATAGTCAAATGGTTTGAAGAATCCAGGCTTACCTCCCCCTCCTCCCACGGTTGTTGGTGTTGTTCCTGTTCCGATAGTTGGGGCTGTAATAAGTGGTTTTCCGTAAAATGTAATGAGAGGCTCCTGTCCAAAAATTTGAGGAGCGCTGTGGGGTCCCAACATGGGATACCTGTTCAGCACTGTTGTTATCATTCTCTTGGTACAAAGATCGGTTGTTATTGTTACTAAATCCATTTTCTTCATTAATATTATTTCTTTCTTCATTTTGGCCTATGATGTTACTTTGAAGGGTAGCCATAGAAGTAAAATTAGCGTTATTCTGGGAGGGGGAGGTTTAGGGTATGCTAACCCGTTACTGTACGCTATTCTGTCTCTTTTCAGTTTCTTGCATTTTCCTTCCTTAATTTTATCAATATATTGGTCTATGCTAAAGAAAATCCTGTCATAGTCATATTGGTAATGAATAAAATTCGAATGCTGTTGAATTGTCTCATTTAAGCTGGTAGATATCTGCATAATTTCTGTGGTTTGCAGTTCATAATGTTTGCATATCATTTCTAAAAGCTCACAGCCATGTCTGTTGAAAAGTTGAACTAAGTCTTTGTGGAATGGTGAACCATCCACTAGGCCAGTAGGGTATTGCCAAGAACGCAACCCTTTTGGCACTATGCCTTCACTTAGGCACTCACGAAAATAGGCAATCTCAGTTTTCAACTTTTTATATTTTATCAAATGGTGGTCAAGTTGCTTTAATAGAGTAGAAATGTCTGTTGGATCCTCAGCCGGTTGCTCCCTGGTTACACTTGTAGTTGGTAATTGAAATGTTAAAATGTTAAAAACGTTGAAAGACTTCATTTTACAGAATTAATTCCAAATGGCATTCCTAAAAATTTGTATCTACCAAATGGTGTACAGAATGTGGTTAACTGAAAACTTGTGATCCAGGCAAAATTTGCCATAAAGAGCTTTTTGCATCTAACACTGAAAAAATCGTGGAATTAGGCATGAGAGCAGCTACCTCTTCTACTGTATACATTGGATGATGAGGACAGTTAAGTGCTTTGTTTGTCTCTTGGATCAATACATATTTGAATATCATCTGTGCTTTTCTTATGAGCTATGAGCATGGAGGATACTCATTCAGTCAGTTCTTCTACTCAAGTAAGGACACCTAAATTGACCATTTTGTCTAGTTCTGCTTTTACTTTACTCTGCATCACTACTGGAATCTTTCATGTTGGTCTTAGTCTAACAACTGGACTTATTTCATGGTTTAGTTTCATGGAATATGTGACTAGAAGTTTACAAGTTCATCTTTGAAAATATCAGCATATTTACGAAAAATACTCTGAGAAACTATCGCTATTAATCATACTTGTATGGTGAACCTCCTTATTAAATGAAATCCTTTCCCTTCTCAGACTGTCTTTGATACCTAACAGTGACTGCACATGCCTTTTGACTATGTGAAACTGTAAGTCATAGCTGTTTCCAGCAGAATGGCATGAAAGAACTACTGCGCCGTGAGTCTGAATCTCTTTGCAATCATAAGCAACTAGTTTTGCACACTTTACCGTATCAAGTTTCTCACCAGCTTTTACTTTAGCAAACATTTGTGCTGATATAACATTGCACTTAGATCCAGTGTCTGCTTTAAGCTCTACAGGTTTCCCATTACTGCACAGTACAAAATATTTCACTCTTCGCTGACAACTTATAGTCTAATGTATTAACTGTTTCATCGATCACAAAGACACCATCAACACAGGAAGTTTGCTCGCAGCTCTCTGAGTTTGTGTCTCTATCTGATCTACTTGCTTCTTTGGATACTGTCTTTTAACATAAATCTGCAACACTTTAGACTTGCAAAGCCTTTTGAAATTATTCCACTTTTTACATTTGTGACATTGCTGACCAAAAGCTAACATTGGCAAAGGCTCTTGCCACCCCCATAGTGCCTTTTTTAGGCAAGGCTCAAATTCTAAACCTACCACCCTAGAACACCAAAAAGGAAAAAAACTAAGGGTAATGCTGCTCAATGCCAGAAGTCTCAATCTCAAGATGCACGCACTCGAGGCCCTTCTCAATATGGAGAACATCGATGTCTGTGCTGTGACAGAAACCTGGTTCAAGGCTCCTGAGAGCACCCCAGCACTAACAGGTTTCACCTCATATCATACGTTCCGGCCCCAAAATCCGGACAACACCAAGAAAGGAGGGGGGGGTGTCCATATTCATAAAGGACACCCACACCTCAAGGTTGGTGGCAACGCACGATGCATCGGAGACCATCCAGGTGCAATTAACCATAGGCAAGATTGCTCTGCAATTTGTAGCATGTTACAGGCCACCCTCTCAAACTCAGGAACCTCACATGGCCTTCCTGAAAACATTGGAGGGGATAAATGTATCTCCAAACACCATCATACTAGGTGACTTCAACTACCCTAATATAGACTGGGAACACTACTCAAGCCCGAACACTCTAACCCAAAGATTCCTGGAGTTCATAAACTCAAATGCCATGGAACAACTAGTCACCATCCCCACAAGAGGTGAAAACATACTTGATCTCATCATCACGAACATGGGATCAAAATGTTCAACACCGAAGTATACCCTCACTGGTGAGATCAGATCATAAACTAATCTCGCTGGAGGTCCTCATCCCGCCCCACCTGAAACAAAAAGACCACAGTGAAAAACTTCTCAAAAGCCGATTTCACACTTCTAAAAACTAGTGTGGTCTCCTTTAAGGCCCCTGAGCCAGTGGTAAACATTACTCAAACCGCTGAATCACTTACAAATGCCTTCTACCAGCACCTACAGGACTGCATGGATCAGGCAATCCCAAACAAAACTAAGACTCTCTGTACCAAAGGCAAGCGTCCAGTCTGGTGGACCCCAGCCATAAACAAGCTCTACAACAAAAGGAGGAAGCTACTACAAGATAGAGCAAAATCCTTGAAAGGTAAGACACCTTTGATCATTATAAGTAAAAACTAAGAGCTCTCATAAAATCATCCAAGGCAAATTTTGAGAGAAAAATCGCCAAGGACTCTAAAGACAATCATAAGGCCTTCTTTAGCTATGTTAGAAACCTAGGAGGAAACTCCCAGATATGCTCAGAATTAGTTCAAAATGATGTGAAAATTACTGAACCTACACACATTGCTAACATACTGGCTGACAGGTTCAGTGCAAACTTCTCCCCCCCCCAAAGGAGAGATATCTATTCCAGAGGATTGTAGCCCCCAAACATCTCCAACGCCCAGGTGAGAACTGCCCTCACTAAGGCAAAAAACACAGCATCCATGGGACTGGATGGTGTCCCCGGCTGTGTGCTTCATGAACTCAACGAGGAATTAAACCCACAGTTAGGACAGCTGTTTAATCTTAGCCTCACCTCAGGATACGTACCCAAGGAGTGGCGACGGCGACTGTGGTCCCACTTCATAAGGGCGGTGCCTCCACAGACCCTGGAAATTACCGCCCATTAGCTTGACAAGCCTTATCTGCAAAGCCATGGAGAGGATCATAATGGAACTCATAAATAAAGACATAGGGAACTTGCAGACTTTGGATCCAACCCAGTTTGGCTTTGTCAAAGGCAGATCCTGCCTCTTAAACTTGGTAGACTTTTTCGAGACAGTCACCAAGGCCATTGATGGGGAAAGGCAGTCCATACAGCCTACCTCGACCTGGCAAAGGCCTTCGACACAATACCCCACTCAGGTATCATCGAAAAACTCATCAGCTTGAATGTAAACCCATACATCACAAGATGGGTTGCAAACTGGCTAGCGACAGAACCCACAGGGTCAGAGTTGCTGGAGCCATGTCAGACTCAAAGCCTGTCACAAGTGGTGTCCCACAGGGCTCAGTCCTGGGTCCACTCTTGTTTGGCATCTACTTTTCCGAAGTTCAAGCAAACACAGGAGGGTTATGGCTGACAAAGTTTGCAGATGACTGCAAACTGGCCATAGTCGAAAACACATCTGACACAGATATCCTCCAGAAGGGCCTCACAGAAACGGATAACTGGTGCCAGAGCCATGGCCTGAAGTTAAACGCCAAAAATGCATAGTCATACCCTTCGGAAAAACAAGGTTACCCCTAGCTACCATATAGGTGACAATCCACTGAGCACAGAAAAGTCATCAGGATCTGGGGACCCAAGTTGACAGTAGTCTTCGCTTGACACTCATGTTGCTAAAGTAGTTAGGAAAACCTTCTATATCGCCCACCTGATCATGAAGGGATTCACATCTAGATCAAGGGAGGTCATTGTCCCCTTGTACTCATCACTCATTAGACCTATGATTGAGTACAATGTCCCGTTCGAATGTATCTGACCAGACACCTGATGCAGCTTGAAAGGCCCCAAAAGTTCCTCACCAAAAGGATAAAGGGTCTCAAAAATATGTCTTATGCTGCCCGACTGAAAGAACTCCAGCTTTATTCAGTCTCATACCGCTTGCTCAGAGGTGACCTGTGCCTGACATATAAGGCCATGTCAAACCCAGATTTGATGAATATGCTTCACCTCAAAAATCTAGATCCCTCAGAACCACAAGGGCGGAGACTTAAACCTTGACACGGTTATAAATAGAACGTGCTGGAGGGACAGATTCATCACCCAGAGACTCCTATGCTGTGGAACAAAATCCCGGTACATGTGAGGCAGAGCACCTCGCTGGCCTTGTTCAAGAGGAATCTTGACCAATGGATGGGAGATCGCAGATATACCCCAGGGATTACTTCAGTGTCACTGCTTGACAGAGGCACAGAAAAATGATAGGCATAGTTTTTATTCAAACTAAAGGGGTGGCGAAAGCCACATAACTATGGGCTAGGCTTATAAATGCCCTTGGGCAGATAGCCTAGTATGAACCTATGAACCTATGAACCTATGACTGCCTTCACAATTATGACAGTTAGCAATGAGGTTGGATGTGGCACTGCCTCTTGGTTTATATTCCTTTTTCATCTTAACTTTCTGCTGCACACTATCAACATTCGCACTAGCAGATACAGCAAACATGCTTTTCTCATTTGTAAGCATATTTGTATGCTTTTCTGTAATCTCATGTATTTAAAAAAATCTCAGTGGCTTGCCTTAATGTTAATTCAATGTCTCAAAGGAATATCTTTCTCACTGCATCATTATTAACACTACATGCAAGACACTCCCCCGGATTCAGCAAGCTCTGCACAGTGTGCAGGAGTAGTGCAAGAGCTGCTGCACGCAATATGGCCAATGAGAGATCCAGGAACGAGCTCCCAGCAAGTGCATGAGTGCTCCTACACTATTCCTGCATAGACACAGCTCCTGTATGCTAATTACCACATTTGCAGGTGAAAAACATGCAAATGAGGTGAATTAGTGATCCAAGAAGCAGTCAGGCATCTGTGTAGGAATAATGTAACCTGTAGAAATGCATTTGGCTACTAACCAAATGCATTTCTGCAAATTACAAAATGGAGGCATGACAGCTCCAAATAAAATATGTATTCAATGTAGTAGGCATGCCAATGGCCAAATATATGGCCATTGGCATGGTAAATAGTTGCAAAATTATAAAAAATAACTTTTATTTTTTTTGGCCGATTTCGGCCATTTAAGTATTGGACAGTGGTGCGCAAACGGGATCAGCCCGAAAATAAGAAAAAAGTTGGAAATAAGCTTTTAAACCAAAATCAGCATTCTGCCATAATAGTCAATGGCATGCATAAGACAACAATACCATGGAATAGTGGTTGCTAAGGGGGAAGTCTGAGTGTCAGTTTTGTAACCATGCATAAGCAGTCAGTTTTATGCAAATGGGGGGATTGATACTGAATCACAAATTTCCCCTCACTGTTAGCTTTCACCTAACTGTGTAGGTGCAGCAATATCATGGCATAAGCATAAGAGGTAGATGACCTCATAAGGGGGAGTGTCATGTATGCTGTAAGCTTATTGGAGCTCTGTGGCCCGTGTTTACCCTTAGCTGGGCATAGCTAAGGAAGGGGGGTGTCTGAGGCTCCCTAGAAGTGTTTACATTTCCTAAACTGGGGTGCACACCACACACCAGATTTTAACCCCCCCCCCCAAAAAAAAAAACAGGAAATAGCAGCTCTGTTCAAATCTGAGAACTGGGTATGTGCGGCGAACCTCGGGGCTTAAACGGGAAGGCAATGGGAAGGGAAAACAACAGTAGGAAAGCAATCAAGGAGAACTAGCATAGCTGGCAGGTGAAATGTATCAGAATCAGTCAATTACACAGGCAGAAACCCAGCCCAGCACACTACTATAAACAATGCAAACACCTTTCACTCTGTTTTTTCCCACAAACTCTACACCACTAGTGTAGACAGATGGGGAAATTTTACCTGACAAAACTAACAAAATAGTAGGGGCTGCTGTCGCTCTCATACACATCAATATGTGGAAGAGGCTTAGGGTAGTGAGGAGAAGAATGCTGATGACCAAACCACAGTGAGGAGAAGGAGAAGAGTGCACAGACCCAGGGTATCCTACCAGGGGCTACATGAACTGGAGATAGTGGAGTGCTATAGGGTAGACAGGGACATCCTACAGCAAACTGTTGAGCTGTGCCAGCCATGCCTCACACACAGAACCGACAGTTAAGAATACTAACTACAGGTACGTTCCAAAGGCCAGCTGGAGGTATTATGGGGATCTCACAGGCATCAGCATCCAGGGTACTCCACCAGTTCCTGGATGCTATGTCAGCACATGCCAGTGAACACATAGTGTTCCTTAACACCCGTGCGGCATTGGCCAGCAATGTGCATCTCTTCCACCAAATAGCAGAATACCCTGAGGTAGTGGGTGCTATAGACTGCATGCACATACACATCAAATCACCACCTGGCAAGCGGGTAGGGTCCACATAAACCACAAGGGCTTCCCCTCCATCAACTTCCAGGTCATGTGTGATGCCCAGGGTATTATAACGAATGTGTGTGCTGGCAGCCCTGGAAGCTATCACAACTCCCACATCTGGCATATGACACAGCTGTACCAGAGAGTTGCCAATGGGGACATCCCCATATGGCCACCTAGTGTGGGATGCTAGTTATGCACTGGAGCCGTGGCCGATGACACCCATCAGAAATGCACAAACACCCGAACAAGAATTCCATAATAAGGCACATGCACAAACCAGAATCATAATAGAACATGTGTTTGGGATGCTCAAGTCACTTTTCCGGTGCCTGGACATATCCAGTGGAGCCCTGGAGTACTCTCCAGCTACATGTATACAAATTTTCATTGTATGTGCCATGCTACACGATATGATCCTGTGGAAACAGCTGCAGCAGGAACAGCACGGGGCAGGGCCACACAGCCCCCCCACCATTGCCAAGGCCAGCATAGGCACAGAGTGACTTGGAGGAGGAACAACCTGAGCCTGCCCATGTAGGCAGAAGGAGGCATGCCCAGTATGCCCAGGCTTTGGCAAAGAGGCAATGCATAGCACATACACTGACATGGTAGGAACCCAGGTAATGACACCTCTCTCTGACTGGCACATACAGTAAAAGGGATGCCAAACATGACACCATTTACCATGTATATGGAGTGTACTATTTGCATCTGACATAGTCAGCCCTCCAACACCATCCTCAATACTGGCACAGCCACAAGGTAAGTCACTCTTCCTATCAATTGCTGAACAGAGTCGTATGTTCTGATAGTTGTAGCTATGGTATGGATGTGAGCATGCAAGGGAATCGGGTGGCTGAATGGGATGGCAGCAGATAGTGGACATCTATATGGGCAGCATGAAATCCATAACAAATACTGGTGTCAACAAAGTAGGCAGTACTAGACAAGGTGACAAATCCCACTGCAGTACATGTGGTGACCTAAATGTGTGTCCATAGAACACACACATGTATGTCAGTGAGGCTCACATACCCAACAACAGCCTCTGCCAGCAGGACAGGTGTAGATGACCATAAAGAAAGGCTGTGCTAAGGCCCCCAATTAATGGCAATGGAGAACAGCCCCCTCTCCAGACCTACACAGACAGACTACAACAGGTCAGGCAGTTGTATGTTAGTTCTGCAGGGTAAAAAGTCTGAAACTTAAATATAGTTCAATAAAACCTAAGATCTGTGCCCTATTGATATGCCTCTAGTCTGCATGATAGGTCAGAATACAAAATGAAATGGAAGCCGACAGAGTACCTGAAATACCAATACAGTCATAACAAATGTCTACAGTTAAAAAATAAAGGAATGTCCATGGCCAGTAGTTACACCATAAACTCCACAAAGCAGGCAAATCCTGCTAGTTGAATACTGTAAAATATTTATTCATGTAATCCATAAAACAAGGTTAAGTGCTTTCTTCTCCTGTATAACACTTTGGGGACATCATCAGAACCAAATGAAACATGTCCCTACCTTGGAATCAACTCATTTATACTTTCAATAAACAATAAATCAATAAATTAATTAACCAAATAATTAAAAAGTCAATTGTCTCTAATAAAATGTTTTGGAACATTTTGAAGACATTTTAAAAAACGTACGAAAATACCTTAGACATCATACAGATGAAACCATAGTAAAAAAATACAATAAAAAGTGACTGGATGTTATAAAAATTGAATGTTGTATGAATTCAGAAATTTAAAGCCTTTTTCTTTAAAATGGGTACCAGGGAAATGAAATCTTTTAAACCTGGTACTTCCAAGGCATTTAATTTAATAATCCAGTAAAATTCTCTCAAATCAACCTGAAGTTCCCACCATCCACCTCTAAAGTTGTGTGGCACAACTTCCAAAATCCCAAATTTAATGGTCGTGTCTCCCAGGCAAAGTAAAGTGTGCCTATAAAGGGCGTTGTTAGTGTTCTTACTGATGGCATATAAGTGCTCATAAATCCAAGTCTTGAGGTTCCTGGTTGTTTTGCCCACATAAAAATTTCCAGATGTTTGGCATATGGAAATATTTATTACAATTGCCTTTTTGTATACAGATACCTCTGTTGTAACCTTTGGGATATGCAATGTCCTTATCCAAAACAAATTGGCATTGATTGCAGTGTCCACATCTAGTGGTTCCTTTAATTTGTAAAGATCTGGGAAATACAATGTGCTCCATTAAATTTTTAAAATGTTTACCTGCTTTGTAGATATATTTTGGTGATTGACCTAAGAGTTGAAAAATGTCAAGGTTCCCCTTGAATATATTCCAATTTCTATAAATAATGTCCCTAAGTGTTTTTCGCCAACCCTGAAAGGAATAACCATACTTGTGTTATAAACTGCCTTTCTTGTGACACTATTCAATGTTTTTTGGATCAATTCACCATTACCTGACAAAGGTTTGTATTTGGTTCCCCAACCTTCCTTCATTTCTTCTGCTGTTTTATCAAGAATGGTCTGGGGGAAACCCCTCACCCTAAACAATTCCTTGATGTTAATTAGTTCTTCCAAAAAAATCTCCTTGGTAGAGCACATCCTTCCTGCCCTGACCAACTGACCCTTGTATATATTTCTTTTTGTATGGGTCATGTGACTACTTTGGCAATCCAAATAGCTATTGGAAAAAGTTTCTTTCCTGAAAATTTTTGAGACAAACCTATGGTTTGTAAAATCCTTAAGGATGGTAACATCCAAGTAGTCTATCATGTCCTTTCAGTGTTTGGCTGTAAAATTAAAGTAGGGACAAACCTGGTTGATGTAATCCATAAATTCTTTTAAGTCAACCAAGTCGTTCTTCCATAAAATAAATACATTGTCCAAAAAAACGATGGTATGTAAACCAAAAAGGTTTGTAAATACTAGTAAAAATGTATTTCTTTTCCCACACATAAAGCACCATGTTGGCATATATGGGGCACATGTAGCACCCATAGTTACCCCCTGTATTTGCCTATAGAACTCACCTTCAAATGTGAAAAAAATACTAGTTAACACATACTCCTCTGCAGCCATAAGAAAATTGATCATTGTGTCAGAAAAGGGAGAAAACTCCCTGATGACTTCATGGAAAAGTTCCAAGCCCTCTTTGTGGGGAATTGAAGTGAATAAGTCAATAATATCTATGGTAGAAAAAATAACATTGTCATTGTACCATTCACTTTTAATTTTGGACAAAAAGTCCCACGAATCTCTAAGTGAGTAATCAATTGTGTCAACAATATTTTTTAAAATTCTATCCACAAAAGTACACAAAGTGTGTGTGGAACTGTTCCTGGCCAAAACGATTATCCTAAATGGAGGTTGCTCATTACATTTGTGCACTTTGGGTATGCCAAAGGTTGTTGGAACTAGTGGGTACTCAGTGGTCAGAAAGTTGCATAAGTCCTCTGATATGACCATTTGTAATAAGGAATCCTCCAGGAATAACTGAATTGTTCTATGTGCTAGATTGACCTCATTCCTGGATGTTGTTTGGTACTTGTCTACTTCAGAAAACATCATAGTAAGCTGATTTATGTAATCAATGGTGTTAAATAACACAACACCCCCTGCCTTGTCAGGCTTCATGATTCTAAGCATTTTGTTGGTTCTACATTGATTGAGAAGTGTGAGTTTATCCTTAGTTAAGTTGAAACGTTTGACATTTTTAAGTTGCTTGAACTCTTTCTGAATCTCCACTTCACATGCTTTTTCAAAAGCTGAAATTAAGGGGTGAAGGGGTGGGTTATAACAACTTTTCATTTTTAATTATCCATTACTGTCATAACCTTTCCTATCTTGGTCTTTAAAAAGGTCCTTAAAATTTAATTTCCTAGTATAAAGTTTTAACTCGGTAATGGCATCCACTGTGTCCAACTTAAAAGTGGGTACAAATTTGAAACCTTTCCTGAATAAAAAAAAAAAGACTGTATTCACACTTAGGTCTGTGTAATTATAAATCTTGAAACCATCCAAGGATGCACATTTGCCGTCATACTTAATCATATTGTTGGTGTCTCCTCCCATGTGTTCTACCTGTTGTTGCTGTTCCTGTAACCCCCAACTGAAATTCCCTCTGTGGTTGTTTCTTTGCATGTGAGCTCCTTCAAAAAAAGGTCTTTGCCTATTCCTGTTTTCTATTTGTTCAGACCTTCTCAGAGTGGGAAACTTTGTCTCATAATGTTCGGATGTGTGGTCATAACCAATTCTATCCAAATCCATTTGTATCTCATTCAGTGGTGGGTTATGGAATGTATCACAGCCCTCAATGACACTGACCCCCCCCCCCCCTTCAATTTTAGGATGTGTGAACCAGTTAGGTAAAAAGTAAACTTGATTTTTTAAATAATCATTTTCATCTCTTAATAGTTTTTACTTCTACGTTCCAAGTTCACTCTAGCATTAGTATCAACCCGGTCAAAAAATTATTTCATATTGTACAGAATTTAAAACAAATCAAAAAATCATTGGTAAACATACTATTTATTTTGTCCAGTTCATCCAACAACATTTTAATTCTTCTGTTGTTAGTTTTCACAATAAACTCCATCAGATCAAAACCAAAACAGTCAAACAATGCAAACAATTCAGTGATGTCACAACTGTTAACATCCATCCCATTAGGGAATTTAAACACTCTGAGTCCCTTGGGGACTTGCCTTTTCTTCAGGCTTTCCTGCAAGGATAGGTTATCACATTGTATCACATACATTTAATAAGATGTTCTCAAAATCCTTCATGGTTGTGTTGAAGGACTTGAAATTCTGTCCTGCACCCTGCTGCAAATCCATAGAGGGAAAATGAAGGTCCCTCATAATCTGCTCTCTAAGGTTAGAAAAAGTCAGGCCTGTAGTGTTAGCTGTATCCGCTTGGTTTGAAGGTCTTGTACTGCTCTCTTGTTGCATTTCAGAGAAGTCACCTTGATTAACAATCCTGGAAGGGATAGAAGCCAAGTCCTTCCTTCGTACATTGCCCTGGGTTAGGCAAATCAGCGGGTGGTTGGTGAAAGAATCCATCCTTTTATTAAGGTCAGCCACTTGTTGAACTAAAGCCTCAGTTACTGAGGCAAAGTTTTGGTTCATAGAAAGGAGATTTACCAAAGATCCGTTGACACTACTAGTTAGAGCCGACCAAACTCCCCCTTGCTTCCTCATTGGAACTGTCCATTGCTTCACAAACCAAGAAACCAAAATACAAAAACTGTAATAATGTTCTTAAGTTTAGAACTCAAAAAATGGTAGGGCAATGTCCACAAAAGCTGTAAATCCCACAAAACTGTTGAAATGATACAAGAAGATGAAACAAATATGAAAAAAATACAAAATAAACTGCCTCTGAACTATGTCGGCCGTGTAATACTTTGCACACCAAACAGAAAAGAAAATAACCAATAATTCAAAGAAATCTGTTTGTAAAGGACATCAAACAGGTTACCAATAAAAATAAAGGAATGTCCATGGCCAGTAGTTACACCATAAACTCCATACAGCAGGCAAATCCTGGTAGTTGAATGCTGTAAAATCTTTATTCATGTAATAAACAAAACAAGGTTAAGCGCTTTCTTCCCCTGTATAACACTTTGGGGACATCATCAGAACCAAATGAAACATTCCCCTACCTTGGAATCAACTCATTTATACTTTCAAAAAACAATAAATAAATAAATTAATTAACCAATTAATTAAAAAGTCAATTGCCTCTAATAAAATGTTTTGGAACATTTTGAAGACATTGTAAAGACATTTTAAAAAATGTATGAAAACACCTTAGACATCATACAGATGAAACCACAGTTAAAAAAATACAATAAAAAATGACTGGATGTCATAAAAATTTAATGTTGTATGAATTCAGAAAGTTAAAGCCTTTTTCCTTAAAATGGGTACCAGGGAAATGAAATAATTTAAACCTGGTACTTCCAAGGCATTTAATTTAATAATCCAGTAAAATTCTCTCAAATCAACTTGTAGTTCCTACCATCCACCTCTAAAGTTGTGTGGCACAACTTCCAAAATCCCACATTTAAAGGTCTTGTCTCCCAGGCAAACTAAAGTGTGCCTATAAAGGGCACTGTTAGTGTTGTTCTTACTGATGGTATACAAGTGCTCATAAATCTGAGTCTTGAGGTTCCTGGTTGTTTTGCCCACATAAAAATGTCCATGTTTGACATATGGAAATATATATTACAGCTCTGATGTTACAATTGCCTTTTTGTAGACAAATACCTCTGTTGTAAACTTTGGGGTATGCAATGTCCTTATCCAAAACAAAGGGGCATTGATTGCAGTGTCCACATCTAGTGGTTCCTTTAATGTGTAAAGATCTGGGTAATACAACGTGCTCCATTAAATTTTTAAAATTTTTACCTGCTTTGTAGATATATTTTGGTGATTGACCTAAGAGTCGAAAAATGTCAAGGTTCCCCTTGAATATGTTCCAGTTCCTATAAATAATGTCATTAAGTGTTTTTTCGCCAACCCTGAAAGGAATAACCGTACTTGTGTTATAAACCGCCTTTCCTGTGAAACTATTTGGGTTTTTTTTGGATCAATTCACCACTACCTAACAAAGGTTTGTATTTGTTTCCCCAACCTTCCTTCATTTCTTCTGCTGTTTTATCAAGAATGATCTGGGGGTAACCCCTCACCCTAAACAATTCTTTGATGTTAATTAGTTCTTCCAAAAAAATCTCTTTGGTAGAGCACATCCTTCCTGCCCTGACCAACTGACCCTTGTATATATTTCTTTTTGCATGGGTCGGGTGACTACTTTGGAAATCCAAATAGCTGTTGTAAAAAGTTTCCTCCGTGAAAATTTTTGAGACAAACTTTTGGTTTGTAAAATCCTTAAGGATGGTAAAATCCAAGTAGTCTATCATGTCTTTTGAGCGTTTGGCTGTAAAATTAAAGTAGGGACAAACCTGGATGACGTAATTCATAAATTATTTTAATTCGACTGAGTCGTTCTTCCATTAAAAAAATACATTGTCCAAAAACGATGGTAAGTAAACCAAAAAGGTTTGTAAATACTAGTAAAAATGTATTTCTTTTCCCATGCATAAAGCACCATGCTGGCATATATGGGGCACATGTAGCACCCATAGCTACCCCCTGTATTTGCCTATAGAACTCACCGTCAAACATGAAAAAATTACTAGTTAACACATACTCCACTACAGCCATCAGAATATTGACCATTGTGTCAGAAAAGGGAGAAAGCTCCCTGATGGCTTCATGAGAAAGTTCCAAGCCCTCCTTGTGGGGAATTAAAGTGAATAAGTCAATAAAATCTATGACATGACATTGTCATTGTACCATTCACTTTTAATTTTGGACAAAAAGTTCCACGAATCTTTAAGTAAGTAATCAATTATGTCAACTATATTTTTTAAAATTCTATCCACAAAAGTACACAAAGTGTATGTGGAACTGTTCCTGGCCGAAATGATAATCCTAAATGGTGGTTGCTCAATACATTTGTGTACACTGGGTATGCCAAAGGCTGTTGGAACTAGTGGGTACTTAGTGGTCAGAAAGTTGTATAAGTCCTCTGATATGACCCTTTGTAATAAGGAATCCTCCAGGAATAACTGAATTTTTCTTGTGCCAGATTAACCTCATTCCTGGATGTTGTTTGATACTTGTCTGCTTCAGAAAATATCATGATGAGCTGATTTGAATAATCAATGGTGTTAAATAACACAACACCCCCCCCCCCCCGTCAGGTTTCATGATTCTAAGAATTTTGTTGGTTCTACATTGATTGAGAAGTGTGGGTTCATCCTTAGTTAAGTTAAAACATTTCACATTTTTAAGTTGCTTGAAATCTTTATGAATCTCCACTTTGCATGCTTTTTCGAAAGCTGAAATTAAGGGGTGAAGGGATGGGTTATAACAACTTTTCTTTTTTAATTTTCCATTACCGTCATAACCTTGCCTATCTTGGTCTTTAAAAAGGACCTTAAAATTTAATTTCCTAGTATAAAGTTTTAACTCAGTAATGGCATCCACTGTGTCCAACTTAGAAATGGGTACAAATCTGAAACCTTTCCTGAACAATAGGACATATGTCCCAACAGTAGGTTTGGTGCAAACATACCCATTGATTTGTGTATTTAGATTATTGTTGCAGATATGGTGGGGGAGAGAGAGATGTTAACTAACAACTTTTATATCCTTGAAGTTCTCATAACTTTAATGATCATTGCTCTAATCATTAAGGTACAGGTATTATTACAATACCCTATGGCCTTGGTTTGGGCAGTGGTACGTTTGTAAACAGTGTATACTTCAACTGTCTTATAGCTAAATTCTACATCTCTTACCTGGTATACCTGTGGAGGGAATGTTTGTTAATACTACTTGACTATTTCTACACATATTCCCAGATTCCGAGTTAATATTATGCACATACCGCTCAATCTCTTAATGCACGCACTCTGGTCAAAGCTTGACAACATGGGGGTACAACTAGGGACCATATCTCTCAACCTGAAAACATCAAAAATCTGGACAAGGCCCATGAAAAATAGGTACAAATCTTTACCCTAATTAGCATCTAATTTGCATACATAATTACATAACCCCATCTACTCCAATGAAATTGTGGGATATCAACTTTCAAATGCAAACCGAAGAACAGACAACCAAAATATGGCACCACTGACCCCCTGCAGCCATTCCAATGTCCCATTACCTGGTGATTTCACCCCATTAACCATAAACACTAATGTGTGCATACTGCTTTACTTCTACAATAATTATTTGGATTTTATTTTGACATCTGCTAAACAAAGCAATACTGTCTCAATTAAAATAGACTTGGTATTAAACTACTCTGCCCTTGAAACTCACATTCATTGAAATAGCATTAAAACCCACACCAAATCCAAAGAAAATACATCTGGCCAGTGGTGAATAAAGATTACCTTTGGGCTGTTTTTAAATCAGTGGCCCCTTGCACACAAAACAAGAAACATATATGTGTTATTTTCTTTGATACACCTTCCTGACTTTATTAAGTTATATTTCTTGTATAAATCTGGACAAAGCTGAGAAATGGTGGTGGCTACAGATTTTAGGCTCTTTTTACCCTGGTACAGGGTTTGAGACTGAAATACCTTATGAACGGAGTGCGAGTGTCCAAAATCAAAGGGTGGAAGAGTGCTGCTGTTAATAAATAATCTAGAGCGAGTGAGTAATTCCCTGTTATGAATGGAGTGCTGCTGTTAAAATGAATGGCCTGTTATAAATGGAGTGCTGCTGTTAAAAAAATGAACTGCTTTTAATTCCCTGTTTCTGTAATCCAAAGCAAGCAAGTGAGATTTCCCACTCGCATTTGCAGCAAGACCAGCCAGAAATGACAACGTGAGCTCCTTGAGCTGAATTCCAACTGGCTGGTAGCCCTGATGGAGCTGATGTCATCGTGCACATGATGACGTCAGCTCCAACAGCGTGGTATTTCAAAAAATTAAACAAATAAATGAAAAAAATCAGAAATGAAGGGGTGCCACTCAGGAATTGTGGCACCCCTTCATTTGGACCCCAAAACTCAGTAAAAAACGAGTAATTCAGTATGGTTGAGAGGTATGCTAGGGACATATTTTGAATATTGCTCTCATAAACTTGGAGGGCTGATAGAGTGACAGGATTTGTTTTCATATACATTTTCTGAAGGTTTTGAGGTCTGAAAATCAAATGTATATCATTATTTGCTGACTACAAATCTGAGATCATCCCACTGATTTGCCACAGAGACAGAGGAACAGGCAGAAAATATGAGCCAATTATCTGGACATTCTGAAAGAATGTGTACAGTTGAGAGGTATGATTATGCATACAGCTTACTACCACTCCCAGGATTCAAACCATGGTTGTGTCTGATAAAAATACAACAATTTAAGTGTCAGCAGAGTGTGCTGTTTGAATATTGCTGTCTATTTCTTCAATGTTTTTTGTCTAAGTCTCTTGTGGTTATACAATCTGACCTTATAATTACAACAGTCTCATACAGACATTCCTAGACATATTTTTATGTAGCACAGTGTGAGAAACAGTGGTTGACATAACAGTACTATTCTGATATCAGATGTTACTAAATGCAACAATCTCTTAATGCACACACTCTTGTCAAAGCTTGACAGCATGTGGGTACAAATAGGGACATATTTTGAATATTGCTCTCATAAACTTGGAGAGTTGCTAGAGCAACAGGTTTGCTTTCATAAACATTTTCTGAAGGTTTTGTGGTCTGAAAATCAGATGTATGTCATTATTTGCTGACCAAAATTTTGAGATCATCCCACTGATTTGCTAGGGGGACAGGCAGAAAATATGAGCCAATTAACTGGGCATTCTGAACAAATATATACAGTTGAGAGGTATGATTATGCATACAGCTTACTACCACTCCCAGGATTCGAACCATGGCTGTGTCTGGTAAAGTTACAGCAGTTTAAGTTTCAGAAGAGTGTGCTGTTTGGACATTGCTGTCTATTGCGTTAGTGTTTTCTGTCTAAGTCTCTCCCGGTTGTACAATCTGACCTTGTAATTACAACAGTCTTATACAGACATTCCTAGACATTTTTATCATGTAGCACAGTGTGAGTAATAATGGTTAATACAACATTACTATTCAGAGAATGCAACACTAAAAATGCCATACAATACCAGAGTAAACACAACCAGTCCAGGATTTAGAGCTTTATTGGCAGGCAGTTACAGTTTTATTTAAATGCAACCTATATGGGACTATTACTGTCATATTGCCTGGTTTATTCAGTACAACCCATACACAAAACAGTTTTTATACTGGCAGGTGACTTTCTACTAATTTTATATTTATTTGCTATGACTACCATAAGCAGGATTGTTACTAACTAGCCTCGCAATGCAGCCTTTGCAGCCTACTCGCATGGGCTTCCTGATTCACAGCTCACTCAGCTGCAGCTGTAAGGGAAATATTGAAATATTTAGCCATACCTATCCATCATATACACAGGCCGGACATTATTAAACAGTTACTGGTATGAGTACTTACACACTGCTGAGACATCACCCCTCTGCCTTGATTCTTGGACCAACTGGTCCAAGAGCTCCCTCTTCCTCCATTTCAAGTCGGCATAGTGGTGCCTGACCTGCTCACCAGTCCTAGGAATACCAGTGGCACTGGTGATGTCACGGGTGAGATGGTCCCAGGCTTCCACTTTATATTGGGAGCCTTGGTACTGGCCCTGTAGCAGTCTCCCATCATTTTTTTTTTACCAGGAGTCCTACCATGACCTTGGACTCCTGTATGCTCCAGCGCTGCACATGGAAGCACATTCCCAGCCATTCTGCCTACAGTGGGAATCTACAAGCAGTTATGAGCTGTATTCCCATCTGTGGGGTTTAAATATGGCCGATTTCTCACCCTTTGCCATGATTGGATGGTTTTGAATATGATGAGATAAGCTAAGCTACTGGAAAACCTGCTTAGCTAAGGTTGGCATTGCTTAAAAGGGCAGGTTCAGCACTGCTTACCAATGGGCAAATCCATTTATCTGGGCTAGTCATTGCTTAGAGTCATATTTACACAATGCTTATGCCTGGTAAGCAGAGCTGTGCAATGCTTAGAACTGCTTATTTTTCATTTTATAGACTATCTGCTGTATGGCATTGATTCATCATTCATTACATATTATACATTTGTTTACTGTCCCTGACATCCTCCAATGCACTTTCATTACATTTATTCATGTGTGACTATACTGTATGGGGCACTTGTGTTTATATGGGGATTTCACAACTTTATTAAACTGACACCTCACATCTGGATGTAATGCAGTACTCCGGTTAACAAATATATGTTATTTAGTAGGTAATACTACAAAAAATTGTTTATGTACTGCTTTCACATGTAAAATGTGAATTGGTTACAGTGGGGATCAAACCTGGAACAGCTGCTTGCAAAGCATACACTCTAACGACTACACTATTGCAATAGTTCTTAAGTTCGATGCCTCTTGCTATTTAACTTCTTGTGCTGTTTAAGCTGGACTAAGCATAGCTAAGCAACAGGTACACCTGCACAACTATGCTTAAACATTATCGCATTTATAAAAAAAAAGTTTTGTTGTGCTATTTTATCTATCCCCTTCAGAATATCCCTGCTAATGCTAAACCTGTAATTTTATCAGCTTTCTGCTTCATGAGACATTTGTCCCTTTTGGTTTTGTCCACATTACTTGCTCTGGCATGTTGGGAGGTGTGCGCTATGTGCTTATGCTGCCTGTGCTATCCTAATAACATTTGGCTTGGTAGCATACCTCTCAAACCTCTTAGTCAAAATATCTGACCAAAAACCTACAATGATGGGGGGACAAATAGGGATGGATTTTAAATATTTCTCTTACAAACTTAAAAAGTTGATAGAATAATTAGGTTTTATATTAGCATGATTATTCTGATGGATGCGTGGAGTCATATTTAAATATTTTGTCATTATTTAATGACTTCAATCATCAGCTATTTGCCAGACAGGTACACATTTTAGGGGGAACACTATGAATATGAGGCAAACTTCTGGGCATTCTGCAAAAATCTGTACAGTTGAGAGATATGCTTGTTAGGGATGATTGTCCCTTTTGCCTTTGACCACTTTTGTTTTCCTAACAGGTTGGGGGTGTTACGAGCGTTCTTGCTCATTTTTAATTGCTGAAAGGCAATTCTGGAGTGCAGGAGCATGTTTATTGTGACAGCTCTGCTCTCAGACACACCCCCTGCAATCATACACAGCTCTATGTCCATTTATCAGCACAGGCAGCAAGCCTTCATGAATATGCAAGGTGCGCTGCCGTGCTGTACAGGAATGGTCCCTGCCATGCAGGAATAACTTATTCCTGCATGGCTGCTTGCTGAATCCCAGGGAGTCTTTTATCAGCTCATCTCGTAGATCACCAAATCTGCATGTTTTTGCTTTATTTCTTAACTCAGTTATATATGCTGTAATAGTTTCACCAGACTTTTGATTTCTTTTGTAAAATTTGTGCATTTCCATTGTAATATGCGTTTGAGAGTTACACATTTCTCTAAATTTACATTTTAAGCCCTGAGGGTCTTCCTGCGATTCAGCCTGTATCACAATATGGTGGTTCTTCCCCTCCCCTTCCCTGCATACAATGCAGGTGCATACACAAATGAACATTCATGCTCAATGGCCTCTGAACCAGCTAAATTGAGAAGTATTAATGCTCTTGTGTGTGTGTCTTTATCAGAAAATGCAGCCTGTCTGAAAATATCAGCAAAATTATTATCAAACACCATTGGTTCAGTTCTGCAAAATCCTTCTGCCATAACAAAACATTCCTTTTAAACATAAGTATAGACCTGGTACTTCTACCATTGCTTAAGTGAATAACAATCGGTCTGAAAATGCTTTATTTTAACACTGCAAATACCATAAACACTCTAAATACTTCTGACAGTTCGAAAAGTCTTAGTTACTATAAAAAAGTCAGACATTGAGAAAAAATTCAGACATTTTAGCCTTTTTGAACATTTTAAACACTTCAGAGATTATTTCAAACACTTTAAATATTATGCAGCTATCTTGGACATTTTGAGCATCTCGGAAATTACTTTGAACACTTTGAATGCTATGCCACATATCTGACAACTGAAAATCATTTGAAACAATTTACGTAACTTAAAATAACTGCTGACCTGTTTGCGAATTTGCTCCTGTTTATTACTGCACTTCTAACTGTGTGTCTCATGGTTTGTGAGCTGCTTCAACTTCGGATCCCATTCTGACACCATGTCACATGTCTCGTGTATTCAGCAAAGGCTGGGTATGTGTTCAGGTCATTTATTATACATGCACTCATCAGGAACTGTAACTTGTACATATACTTCGAACGTCATATGCTCACTGACTGACTTGTTGCTTCTAACATGCTCACATGTGCATCTCCATTCAAGTTTACATTCACACTCACTGACTACACAAAATAGCACTTATCTCACATGTGCTCAGTAACTTATATGGACATGCTGTCTAACTACAGTGGCTGACTGGATTCAATATACACACTGATCTACACAGTCCACATGGACAGTTAGGGATGAATGTGATCATAAGCAAAGTGTTGCCTCAGGTGCATAAATAGCAGGCAAGGCAAAGTAAAAGTGTAAGGCTATTCAGTTTTCCCTCAGCATTTGTGCTACTAGCCTACCTTCACAAACACACACACATACACACACACACACACACACACACACACACACACACACACACACACACACACACACACACACATGCACACGCACTCACATGCAGCAGATAGTCCTTGTCCCACAGCCAGTGATATCATTATCAGGAAACATGATATTGCCATCTGTCCCCTAATGAAGTATTGTCTTCTAGATAATGCAACTACAGAATGTCTGGAACATTTGATAATTGACTAGTGTTACATTACTTGCTTTGTCTTCTGCCAGTTTAGAAAGTGGTGTATTCAGCAGGCCACATGGGACCACATTGGACCACTACAACCTGTTATTTCTTGTACAAGATATTGGTGTAATCTCTGACTCTATCCAATGGTTCAAGAATTTCCTGACCAACTGAAGTTTCACAGTTAAAACTAGGCCTGCTTTATCAGATCCAGCCTTTGATCTTTTAGTTGTTCTTCAGGGATCAGTTCTAACACCAGTACTATCCTCACCTTTTATAAATAAATTGCCTCTTGACCTACTTCATCTGCAGCTTCTCCTTTATGTTGATAACATGGTCATACAGCCAACCCTTCTATGACATCATCCAAAATCAACTTCAAGCTGACCTTCTGCAACTAAACAATTGGAATTGTTCTAAAAAATACTACTCCTTACCCCTGAAAAGTCCATGTTGTTTGGCCCAAAGAAAAGACTCACTTAAATGAATCCACCACATCATTGAGATACCTTGTCATTTGTCTTGACCAGTCCTCAGCTTCCTAGACTACATTCAGAAAGTGAAATGCAAAATCAGCCATCTACTATTGTGGCCCCAGAAGATATCTCATTTCCTCTCACAACTTGCTAGAGCAACCCTAAGTAAAGGTGTCCTGCTTACAGAACTAGAATATGGGCCACCTATATTCGCAATGACTTGCAATAAAAACTTTCAATATATAATCTCTGTCTAATAAAATCTGCCATTTCATCACCGATATCACTACAATACAATCTCTTTCTAATAAAATCTGCCATTTCATCACCAATATCACTTCAACACCTTGGTAAAGGCAAAATTCTTACCTATTCAAGGCTGAACTATCCTCCTTCTTGGCTCCCTTCTCTTCAGACTCATACACCAAGACACACAACCCCTCAAGCTACAAGACAAACTACATCCAACCCACCATACTACATAAGAAGCAATTCACTAATGGCCCTACTTTCGTAACTCCATCCCCTAAACTTCATTTCACAAACCACAGTTGCTCTGTTTTGTCTGTATACTGTGGCAGTCATTGCTACTCAATCCTACTGAAATCAGAGACTACAAACAGTTCAAACCTCAGTTAAAATTATTCCTAACTAAATAATGTAAGTGCATATGTCATAACACAGGCCAAGTCACTTAACTGTCAAGGTTCTATTATTGCATTCATCCAAGGGAAAACTTTAACAGCTTAATCTCCTTCCCTCTCCAGTATATAAACTCATACCTACTGTCCCGCATTTGACCTATCCATTCCCTACATATGTCTACTCTACATCTGTTACTAGCTCTTCTATTGAAGATCTTGGTATATTGTAATTGCTTCTCTCTTCACTGCTAACATTTCCCGCCACACTTGTATATATCCATTTTTTTTTTTTTTGCTGGACAACATTTAATTCACCTGTAGAACATGTATTATGCATTGTATAATCCTGATCCTACTTCTTTTTAAACATTCTTGTCAGTCTGTTTAGATTTTTTTACATCTATGTTATGTTATGTCAATATACTCTATAATATAGTTATATCCTTAATCTTAGTTTACTGATTTTCTTCTTTTTCTTTTTTTTCCTATTCTGTACATAGTGTATATAGAAAATTATTTTGATTTTTTTATGTATAGTCTTCATTTTATCATTTTCTTTCTCTGACTCTTTGCTGAGGAAACAGTGACAAATCCTCCTACAGAAAAAAATGTATTTTGTGTCCTAGAATTGTCCACAGATCTCAAAATTTAAAATTATCTCTTTGAAACATGTAGGTTAAACACTCCACTTCTGGCAAGTTAAAAGTCATCAAAAGGCACAGTTTGACTTAAAATTTCATTTTATATTTCTGGACCTTCTAAGGATGCTCAAATTGTGTTCTCGCTCATGTTTTCTAATTGCATGACATCCTAGATTTTGAAGAGTTTCATTTACATGTTCTCATTTTCTGGTTAAGTAAGCCCATCCTAAGATTCCTCTCCAGGCCTGTGAGACCCATAAGACTGTACTGCTAGTACCTTCCTTTTTCTGTAATTAATAATGTTCCAGACATATTGTTTTACTTTGTATAATTATAGTCCAAACTCATATGTAAATAAACAGATGTAGCAAATAAAAGATGGAGAACATAAATCCAATAATGATGTGGAGAATTGTAGAAAAACTGTAGTTCTTTAATGCATAGTTTTAAACGAAGAAGAAATAAAAACTTTCAATGGACAAGAATGAACAATACAAAAAGGAATGTTGCTCCTTTCTTGGATCTGTCCAACTCTTTTGGTGTAATCAGTCATTACATCTTGTTAAGTGCAATAGGTATTCCTAACATTGTCTCTGACACACTCCTCTGGTTCGACAAATACCTGCAATGGGAATCAGCTTGCTCTCCATTTTGCAACCACAACTCTAGGTATGCCATAACAATCTGTCCACAGCATACCCTTATTTTTTCTTCTTTACTAATTGCATGTGACTGCAACCTCCTAAGGGAGAGTATCTGTAGCTTCATACCACCGTCCCCCTCAGAGCATGTAGGCAGCTATGCTGAACAATATGTCATTGCAGTATACAAGCACCTATACAACTGCATGGGCTCAGCCATACTCAACAGAAACTAAAACCTGCTCCTCGAGGAAACACAAACCTGTTTGATGGACATCCTCTATCAACAGGCTTTACAACAAAAGGAAGAAACTGTTGTCCAAGGGTAAAAAGGAACAAATTCCAAATTGGAAAAACTATGTCCTTAGCCTCAACAAGCAAATTAGATCACTAGTGAAAACCTCCAAAGCCACCAATGAATCAAAACTAGCCTCTGAAACAAAGGGAAACCACAAAGCCTTCTTCAGTTATGTCAGGAAGCTCCATGGCAAAACCCAGGTTTGTTCCAAATTAGTACTTAACAGTATCACTTACATTGATCCTGTTGACTTAGCCAACCTGCTAGAAGATAGGTTTAGTGCAAACGTCATCCCCATGTCCCCCCAGAGGCCCTTTTGACATCCCTGATACTTCACATCTCCATAGATCAAAGGCTCTAGCCATGGCAAAGAACATAGCTTCCATGGGACCTGATAGCATCTCAGGCTGTATTCTGTACCATCTCCAGCAAGAACTAGCTTCGCCATTGAGCACCCTATTTAACCAAAGCCTAAGTACAGGCTTCATTCCAGCAGAGTGCAGAACTGCCATTATCATTCCCTTGCACAAAGGTGGTGCCCCTACTGACCTTGGAAACTATCACCCCATTAGCTTGACAAGTCTGATCTGTAAAGCCATGGAGCGTATTATTATTATTATTATTATTATTATTATTATTATTATTATTATTATGGATCTCATAAACAAGGACATAGGCAATCTCAAAGCACTTGACCTCACCCAGTTTTGATTAATTAAGGGCACATCTTGGCTGTTAAACCTGGTTGACGTCTTTGAGACTGCCATCAAGGCTCTGGATTAAAGCAAAGTCAGTATATACAGCTTACCTTGACTTGGCCAAGGCCTTTGACACAATCCCCCACTCAGGCATCATTGAAAAGTTAACACAACTTGACATTAATCCCTATCTCATAAGGTGGGTGGCCAACTGGCTTACTGACAGGATTCTCAAGGTGAAAACAGGCACCTCCACCTCTGATAGCAGACCTGTCACTAGTGGAGTTCCCCAGGGATCTGTCCTGGGACCCTTTCTGTTTGACATCTACTTCTCAGAGGTCCAGGCAAAGACAAAAGGCCTGTGGCTGACCATGTTTGTGAACAACTCTAAGTTGGGTGCTGTCATTGACACCCCAAATTATGTTAACATACTCCAAGAGGGTCTCACAGGAACTACTGACTGGTGCCAACGTCATGGCCTCAAGCTAAATGCAAAAAAAATGTATCATCATACTATTCGGCGGAAACATGGCCCCTACTGATTACCACATCAGTGGCAGCCCCCTAAACACACAATGTGTGGTGAGTGACCTGGGTACTCTGGTTGATAATAATCTCACTTTCAACCATCATTTAGTGGCAGTGGACAGAAAAGCATTTTACTTGGTTCATCTCATAACTAAAGGTATTGAAACTAGAAAAAAGAAGGTTATTAACTCTCTATACTCCTCCCTCATTAGACCAATAATTGAGTATAAAGCCCCATTTCGTATGTACCTTTCCAAACACCTGCATCAACTGGAAAGGCCACAGAAATACCCCACAAAGAGAAGCCAAGGCTTCCAACACCTGTATTATGTAGATAGACTCAAATCATTATCACTATACTTAGTATCATACAGATTGCTCAGAGGTGATCTGTGTCTCGCCTACAAGGCAATCTTGGACCCTGCCCTACTAGAGATGCTGCATATCTGTAAGTCTAACTCCTCACACCTTACCACTTGAAAGGCCTGAATCTAATATGCAACATCAACAAAACCTGCTGGAAAGACAGGTTTCTCTCCCAGGGACTGCCCTGTCTCTGGAATAGACTTCCCATACATGTCAAACAGACTACCTCACTGACCCTCTTCAAGTGCACCCTTGATGAGTGGATGGGAAACCACATAATTGTCCCGGGGTTCCACCTGTGTCACTCATTTACAGGGGTGACAAGTGCTGATTGAGGTTTCTTTTTGGGATAAACTCTTGGCTGGGCTTGTAAGGTCCCCAGGGCCATTATTCCAGTAATGCCCTATGATCCTATGATCCTATGTGGCAAATCAGCAACTGTTCTAGTATTTGCAAATATTCCAAAGAGTCCACCTTCTTATGGCCCACCTCCAATGTTCTGTTAGCTCAGTCATAGTTGAACAGTACTTCTCTCACTCAATAACAAAATTCCTTAGGACACTTCCCAAACATCAGTAAAACTCAGTGCATGCTACTCTGTACAATTATTCTAAAAAAAAAAAAAAAATATATATATATATATATATATATATATATATATATATATATATATTCTAAAATATATACATTGTATTTATTTATTTATTGACATTTGTTAACCAGGTTAGTCCAACTGGGTTATTGTCCCATTTTCAGTGGAGACCCGAGGAGAAAAGCTCCAGCAAATACAATATATGATCACAGAACAAGAAAAAACAAGTATTACAAACAATAATAGCAAACAATAAAAATAAACATCTACCTGTTTAGAAATAAACAATCACATTTTTTGTTTCTTTGAAAAAGTTAAACTCTTAGTTGCTGAACAGAAGGGGAAAGTCAAGACTGATAGTAGGATGTAATGAGAGAGATATGAGTGTGGAAGGAGGGAGAGCTAAGTAGGGTCATAGCAGGGACAGGTTCTGGAATTGAGTAAATGTGCCTTCAGTTCTTTTTTAAATAGTATGTACAATAGAATACATGTATTCCACATTTTGTATTCTGTCTGCTAACTGCAAATTAAGTGCCCACACTGATGCTGTTAACATCCTCTTCCTCATTATTTTATCAAAACCTTAAATTTAATATGCATTCAAAAATGCTGTAAACATAAATTGAAAATTAGGTTTAATCTACAATGTGAAATTGTTTATGTATTTACTAGTAAGAGCAGTAACAGTTCATCCCATACACCCTCTGTGCATGGTGAATGCTGTCTATATCCTCACCATCTTTCTTAGTCATTCTTTCATAGGTGAAAGGCAGTGAACTTTATAAACATCTGAACACAGTATAGTGAAAACATTCATGTAAACTTCTTTGTTCCTCCATCTCACTAGACATCACATATGTCCTTATATGCCCCTGTCGTCCCTATGGCTTAAGACCCTTAAACACCTCTTTGCCTAAGGTCAATACAATCAACAGTCAGCATGATGACTCTACCTTTTACACTTAAACATCCAGTGTTTGCAGCACCCTTCCTTGGGTCATATACATCAGCTGACTTGAATGCCCTTTAAACCCACATCATGGTTCATCTCTTCTCAGGCTGCATTTGAAAAGTTTCATCAAATAACTCCAGTTCCAACAAATTCTCTCAACTTTGTACTGAACCCACTATCTCAAATGTCCACATTCTCCTCATGTTTCTGCCATCCCTTCCTCAATCCATTCCCTTCTTCTTGAGCTGCTCCCCTCCCTCATCCATAAGCTGTTCTGATTCACTTCACATCTTGAATTTCATATGGACATTTGTTTTATTTTTTGCACAGTACAGAATGGTAATTTGACTACCCTTTCTTGCTGACTTGGGATGTTATTTATCCCAAACTCTATGCCATTTTCATATAACATTTTAGAAGATGTCCATACTGTGACTAGTGGTTTCCATTTTGTGCAGTGTAGACCAACACCACATTTATCTATTTAGTCTCCAAATGAGTAATACAACTGTTTCTATACTAAAGCTTTGTCTGTCTATTAGCTGTTGGAACTGCCTTGATCTTTCTTACTGTTTTACATATTTCATCTTTCATTTTTTTTATCTCAAATGTTATCAACTGTGCTTACTACCTTTCTTCTATGTGTATATTTATTCTAGTTTATTTACTTACTACATTTTCATGAACATCTCATATGTCCTGTAGAATGTATTTTCATAGACACTGTATTTTATCAAATTTATTGCATTTCACTTGTTTTTCATTGACAGTGTTATCATTTTATTCATAAAGGTCTGCAGCGCAGACTTCCACCCAAAGTGGCCTTCCCATTTGGACTTCAACTGCCAAACATAGAGAAATGAATGATTAAATAAAATAACATGTCTGAGAGAGATTGGGGCAATATCAGTATTAATAGAATGAAGAAAGAGACTCTTAATGAGTCATATTTGAGATATAAAACTGACTATTAAGACAATGTGCATCCTAATGGCATACAAGTACTTTGCCTTGTGATCATAGAACTTTCAAAAAGTATTAATTAAGCGTAAAAGGCCTACAGAAGTTTTGAAAACAAGGTTACTAAATTTAAAAGTTGAAATACAACCCCTACCCTTAATGAAAACTAACCCCATTCTACAAAATATCATTAAAAAGCATTGTAACTGGAAAAGCTACAACAATATTACAGACACATCCTTTTGCCGTTCAGATTTTTGGAGGGATATCCCTAATGTATTGTTAAACCTTTGTCCATCCATCTTAAAATTGGAAGTTATTTTCAGAAGTCCTAAGTTAATAGTAACAGTTTTTAAACAGTGTCCCTTGTTTGGGGCCTTTTCTGCAATTCATGTTTACTTTTATGTAGCACTACCGGTCAAAGTTGAAAGGTATGAGTACAGCATCTTTATGTTCTGTTTATCACACCATCATCCTCAGCTGATTTGCATTCAGTTTAGCAGATGGTAATTTACTTCCTTAACTCTTTGGAACAGACTAAGCCAAAATAGTAGTCAAGCTATTCTTCCATGCATCCACTTTGTAAAACTACTGCATTGTGAACATAACTGCGCCTCTGATCATCTGCAGCCATAACACTAACTATGTTTACAGGTGCATATTTATTTTAGCATTAATGTTCATGAAATCATAGGATCATAGGGATTACAAAGCAAATAAGCCTGGAGACCATAAATGCCATATGCAAAATGTAAGACTTGATAAGACTGTAGTATACTGGAATTAGGTGGAAACAACTGAAATGAGACTGTTAATTACCCAAACTTGTGCTGAACATGTGCCAGTCTCTCCTTTATGGGCCAAGTCTTGGGTACTTCATGGAATGAATTCTCCAAACACTGTAGTTTATTTAATAAAGCATTATTAGATGTTCACAATATCCTAATACTGTCTTCATTATCAGTGCTGATAAACAATAACAGTCTGTAGAAATGCTGGGATGCTGGTTAGTTATAACAGTGCTGCTAAATATATTCAAAGTTACTGCACGTCATATTCTGATTGTCCTGAGCAAAGTAAACTGGAACAGTCTTTATTTGACCTGTCTTCTGTACTCAGGTTTGAGTGCCTGTATTGTAGCTTAATCTTCTCTGTAATGTCAGGTTGAACAAACTAACTGACTGACCTCCGCAACTGTATCTGAAGTATATTTTAATAATACTAAAACCCTGTAATGCTTTACGTGCATTCTTAGCCTCGGTTCTCTGGCCTTGTCTTGTATGTGCTTTATTTAACATTCCATTAAGGAACATTCTGTAGCTGGCAAGATCGTATCTTTCCCTTGAGAAAAGAACATTCTGTATTTCTGTATTTGCTGCACATTTCATGCTTATCTTTCCTTTCTAATAAACTGCCTTTCTCTGAAACTGCATACGTGTCTGACTTCATATTTTCAGGCCTTTTTCTACCTAAATCTACTATAGTGAATTTACTGAGAATACCCTAATTTAACATTTCCTTGATTCTTCCCTAGAGAAAGAGAACAGAAAAAGAACAGTCTTCAGCCTTCCCTTGGGAGCTGTTATCTCTCATGCTTGACCAGCAAAGTTATTCTTAACTGTCTTTTCTAAAATGTCTGACACTACATATTTTACCTTTTAGTCTGCATAATGCCTAATAACTACTTTAAAATGGAAGTCCCTAAACTAACAGTTGCCTCTAAGTTCCCTGGCAAAAGTCTACAGGGACCTACTTCTGTAATTATTTTACATCTGTATTGCTAACTACTGTATATAGCTTTATGTTACTGGACTTGTAATCTGAAAATACATTTTCTTTATTTGGTAAATAAACCTGCAATTTTAATTTTGACCACTAGGCTTGAAGTCTGTTAACTTTATGATTTAATTTCCATATTACCTAAATTCATAGTTGTTAGAGTCTTTAATTCTGAATTCTGATGTATGAGTGATATATCCAAGACATGCACATTATTCTGAAAATAAGTATCTTTTAATTCTTTGTCTTTTAAAACTGATTACAAACTACCATACACATTCTTAAGTTAGAGTATGAACTGTTAACCCTGCTTATTTTTCCCTATCTGTATGCTGTAATGGTAAAATTCTATGTTTTTTACCTTATGAACTGGTCCCTTAGTGTACTATGATGCCTCTTTCTTATAGAAAATAAAACCATTTCCTGTTGTTCACAGATTTAAATCTTTAAACATTGTACTGTTTGTTTTTATTGTATAGCCCATCAAGTATGATGGCTATTTTCTGAAGGCTAATTGAAATTGGCACTAAAAAGATAACTTTATAACTGGTTTTGAAGCATAATTGCCATATACTATATTAATATGTGTCTATAAATTTTCATTTAGATTTGCTAATAATGCTACTTACCTTCTTTAACTTTTATGTACTGTAATAGATGTTTGCCTCCTAAATTTGTGTTTGAAATATTTCATGAATATTTATGAGCTTTAATAGTTTGCTAAAACCCACGCTTTCTGTATTTTTAGGTCTATACTTTTGCATTTTCTATTAGTGTCCTTTTAACTTTCTGACTAATGTACAATAATTATATAATGTGTACGATTATCTGTAAATTAATTAACAAATTAAGCTTACCCTGTTATGCTTGAGTATACTGAATAACTGTTGTTGGCTATTATTTAGATAACTTATCTTAATAAGCCTGTAATAAATAATTCTGTCACTGTACCCTTAAGTAATGACTGAATAATGTGAATGATACTGTGGTAGAAATGTATGATATAATGAGCCTGTTACAAATAGGTCTGTCACTTTACCCTTAACTAATGACATGATAATATAATTCTGTTACATTACCCTTAAACTAATGACTGAATAATGTGAAGGATGATGTAGTAGAAATGTATAATGTAATAAGCTTGTTACAAAAAAGTATGTCATTTTACCCTTAACTAATGACCGAACAATGTTATTCTGTTATTCTACCCTTAAAACTAATGAATAATGTGAAGTAACTGAATATTATATTTATATTCTGAAATTTGATTGAAATCTACTATACTGTGCATATAACTGAGTATGAATGGCATATTCTGAATCTTTACTGAAATTTACATTAGCGTGATGCATATTTGTACTGAACATTTAAAATAACTGTGTATATTCTGGAAACTAACTAAACTAATAGTAAAAGAATATATTTTACCAGTGTTAACTGAACATGTTATATTCTGAAAACTAAACTATTAGTACCTTTCCCTGTCAGTATTGTCTGAGCATAGATAAACTGAAAAACAGTACTGTTGTACAATTGTCTGAAAACATGAAAACATCTTGACAGTGTTACCTGAACTCAGATAAAAAATAAACTGAAATATTGAGGTTCCAAGATGGTCGTCGGCTAGAATACACCTGTTTTCACAGCGCTCCTCTTAATTCTGTTATTACCGGCTATTTAAACCGCACTTTTGCTTGTTTAATTCGCAGTTTCTTGTCAAGAAAGTTTAAATCTACTCATCATTACCTTTGTTAAATATTTATACTGGTAATTATCGGCTATATTTATACACAATTATTTTTTTTTACTTCAAATTTTCGTGGCCTTTGAATTTCACGCCGCGCGCATACAAGAGATACTCGCAGTTGACAACTATCCTGTCTCCACATCTGCCTCCCAGCCATGGCCGGTAATTCCGATACAATGGAGACTCAGGCAACAAAGGCCAAATACTCATCATTGCTTTCTCCTGAGAAAGAAACTGGCTCCAAACGTTTGAGAACTACCAAACAAGGTACAGACATTAATAAAGCAAATATTAAGGAAAAAACTGATACCAATTTCCATCTGGAAGAACTAAAAGTAGCATTACAACCCATCCAAAATGCCATTCGTGATTTTTCAGAGCAGCTCACAGGTTTTGGTAACTCATTGAATCAAATTACTAAAAGAATGGACTTACTTGAGAATAAATGCCAAGCTAATGAAATAATTCTTGATTCCATAAATAGAGATTTACGCACCAAAGAGACTAAGATTACAGAGTTACAAACCAAACTACTTGATTTAGAGGTGAGAAGCCACTGAAATAATGTAATTATTAGGGGCTTACCAGAGAGTTATGAAAACCAAAACCTACTGACAATTACTAAAGAAATATTTCTGGCATTATTGAAAAATGATAATTATACAGAAAGCCTATTAGTTGAGAGAGCGCACAGAGCGCTTCGAGCCCGCCAAGATTCTGTCACACCACGACTTATTTATACCAAGTTACTCAACTTCCAAGATACTCAAAAAATCTTGGCTGCAGCAAGAACTCAAAAGCATTTTACTTGGAATAAGCATAAACTATCTTTCTCGCAAGATTTGCCTCCTCAGATAAAGCTCAATAGACAAAAACTAGCCCCATATTGTGCAGATCTTATTAGACGAGGCATCAAATTCCAGATGAGGTATCCCAATACGTTATCATTTCTTCACAATGGGAAAAAATGTTCAGTATGTAACATAAATGAAGCAAAAGTTCTTTTTTTAAGCTTGTTTAATGAAAATCCAGCTGCAGATTCCTGAGCTAAATAAAAGACATTCAACATCTGGATCAGATGCGAGTATAGCAGCATCCCTTAGAAAATATAAGTATAAACATTGCATCAACTTATATATGCCTAAATCATATCTAAGCTACAAAAGAAAAATTTAATTTGTACAGTAATATTTGGAAGCTCCTCTTTCATTTCATCAGTTATCTTTTTATATCCTAATATCTTTATACCTTGAATTAAAAGGTAAAGACTCGACACATGGGAACCTTCGTACCTTCAAAGCAATTGGTGTATAGGTATCTTTTCAAATGAACACAAGCTGGATCCTCTCAACTGTAACTTTGCGATATACATATAATATCTACTGATGCGGAACAGATGCAGTATTTTACATGTCCCTTGAGCTCTAGTGTGCAAATCATCATCAGGAAACATCTATAGACCTTGTCTTATGCAGATAAGATGTCTCGGCTGAGTCAAAGAATGGAATCTCTGAATTTCATACCTGTCTGGAAGGGGTTATTATAACGGTCCAACCTTCTCTAATTTCTTATGCTCTTCTGCGGTAACCGTACGTTGACACACGCTCAGGGTCTAGTCTCCCTGTATTATCTAGTTGAATGATTTCTTCAAACAAACAAATGAATACCAAGACATCGCATGAATATTTCAATGTATACATTTTTATAGCCTCGTATATTTCATGTTTAGGCATATATATAAAGTTAATTCAGGCTCCATGGCTGTATATTTATGACTTTGATACATTTTTTCTGATTGTATGTATTTATTTTATGCAAAGCTTTTTGGCTAAATAGATATGCTTGTATTGGCTAGTTATGGAAAGCTGCACACACCATAGGAGTTCAGACTAAATACTTTTTCTTTATCTGAAGTAGTAGTTTATTCGAAATAGTAAGGATGCATATTGTGGGCTGCTTTGAAGATCTTTGTTATTACAATATACATGTTATTCTTTTTGGTATTACAAACTTCTATTTGGTACATAATTTGTTTAATTGGCAAAACAAGGTTTATGATATATAATATTGTGATATAATATTATTGGACATCTATATTTATGTAGACACGGGTTATTTGGCTGTTAAACACAAATTGGTTTATTTCAAGCCCGGAAAACCAATGCTCGAGAAAGTAATACCTTGTCTAAGTTAATATGTTATTAGTGTGTAACTAATGATAGTGTATGAACTGTTTTTTTAATCATTTGGTAGGTGGTGTATTCTGTAAAGTATTATTTCAACTTCATAAATCTACATACAGTAATAACTGATTTTATTATACTAGTTTTAATCAAATATTACTTTGTAGTATATGTCTCTGAAATTTGATATCTGACTTAAAATTGTATTACCTGTAAATACTCATTGAATTTTTTGGAGTGTGTGAGCGGGGTGTCATGAAGTTTCTAGTTTGGCTGACATCTTGTTTTACAATGTGATGTATATATGTATATTTGTACATAATTTAGTAATAGTTTTTCTTAGGATTAATTGCATAGTAACTCTTGACTTGTTAAATATAATGTTGATCGAAAATATTTATCTTTTACATAGCTTTCCATGTGCTTCCTTTATGGGTAGGAGTAGCTGGGTAGGCACCGGGGTAGTTACAAGGGAGTTATACAGAACATTAAGAAAAGACTTTTTAAAAATTTTCATTATGCAAAACACTAGACAGACAGAAACTAGGATATTAAATTCATTGTATGCCTTATTTACGTATATTACTTATATCCTCTTTCACAGCTGTTTAATATCTAATGGTTAAGTCCTTGTATATTGATTCATGGAATGTAAGGGGGTTACAAATTAAAGCCAAGAGATAATTATTATTTCATTTGTTATTTAAGTCTCAAGCTAGTTTATGTTTTATTCAAGAAACTCATATGCTTAGAGAAGAATGGTTTAAAGAAAGAAACAAAAAGTGGGTAAGCAAAATAATTTCGGCAGGAACTAGCTCTAACTCAAAAGGGGTGGCCATTTTGATTAAACATAACTTTCAAGGTACTATCATTAATGAGAACTATGATACAGAGGGAAGATGGTGCTATTTTACTACCAACATACAAAATGTGGACAAACCGTTCCTAATTCTTAATTTGTACGGTCCATGTAACAATCAACATTTATTCATCATACAGATTTACAATATCCTTTCTTCTTTTAAAGATCATTATATCATTGTGGGGGGAGACTGGAATGTGGTTATTAACTCTGAAACAGATCCCACTAGTAGATCGCCTTCTTATAATCACCAAGCATCTATGGCCTTGAATGATTTGATGTTAGATTTTGGTCTTATAGATCCCCAATCATTTATAGGTTACTCAAATAGCAAAGATATTTATACATATTACTCGAAATGCTATAATACATGGTCAAGGTTAGATTTTTTCCTTATATCTGACTCCCTGTCACACTTGCTAATTAATTTTATTTTAGAACCTAGGTTTTTATCTGATCACTCAAGGATATCCCTAATACTTGATACTGACCCAAGCATATCATATACACACATGAATAATACATGGACATTGAATAATAACTTACTCTCAAATAAGGAAGTCACAAAGTTAAGTATTGAAATTATACAAGAAATGTACAATAATCTAGACTCAACAGATATTCCCTACGATATTCAATGGGCTGCATGCAAAGCAAATTTGAGAGGCATGTTAATAAACAAAGCCTCATACATTAAAAAACAATACAAGAATAAAGAGTCTCTTTTAAAGGAAAGGATTCAAACCCTTGAAAGTCAGCATAAAACAAATCCAAGTTGTTCGAATTATGAACAAATTCTGGAAGCCCAAAAAGAATTATTATTCCTTCTTCAACATAATCTCTCTATATCATAACAGAGAATGTTGGCTACTTACTCTGAATGGGCGTAAGTGCCTTCCAAAACCTTAGCCAGAATAATTAAAAATAACCTTAACTTACCTAGAATAACACCTATACGATATGAGAATAAGATATACAGTACTGACAAGGAGATTTTACAACTTTTTACCTCTTTATATACAGAGATATACTCTAAAGGAGTAGACTTAAAAGCTAATCAGGATATGGTGGGTTATCTATCTACTATTAAATTCCCTAAATTAAATGAAGAACAACAAAATATACTTACAACTCCAATAAATACCCAAGAAATTATAGAAACTATAGATAGACTGAAGCATGGTAAATCCCCTGGTCCAGATGGCTTTACAAATGAATTTTTTAAAGCTTTCAAACAAGTGTTAGCACCCTTTCTTCTTAAAGTTTATGAACACGTAAAGACAAATGGTATATCGGATCTATATTGGAACACTTCAAAAACCATACTAATTTTAAAAAATAATAAAGAAAAATCAGATCCAAATAGTTATAGGCCTATTTCTCTAATTAATAGTGATATAAAATTTTTAGCTTCTCTTTTAGCCAATAGATTAAAAAAAATAATGCCATCAATAGTATCACCAAATCAAGCTGGCTTTATATCCCATAGACATACTTGGGACAATACTTTGACATTGGACACACTAATACATTTTACCAAGACAGATAATAATCCTTTATATGCACTAATTCTTGATGCAATGGGGGCTTTTGATAGAGTGAACTGGTATTTTCTATTTAATACTATGGAACATTTTAATATACCCACTGTATATATAGAATTAATCAAAACCTTGTATAAAGATTCTTCTACTTTCTTATATATTAATAGAAAGACGTCTACTCCTATTAAGATTACTAATGGCACAAAGCAAGGTTGCCCATTATCTCCCTTTCTTTTTAACATATATTTAGAACCACTGTTACTATATATAGCACAAAATTCCTTTCATAGAATTCCTAAAGTTCTGAACACTAATATTCTCTTATCAGCCTTTGCGGATGACTTGATACTATACTTTCAAACTCCTACAACAGATCTTTCAAAACTAGTTCATTCTGTCAATGGTTTCTCACAGGTTTCGGGATACAAGATTAATTCTAAAAAAAACACATTTTTCCTATAAATCCTCGTGCTCACAAGGTATATTTATTTCCTGAATCTTCTTTTCAATTTGCTGATAATATTAAATACTTAGGGATTCAGTTTCAACATAATGGTCTTTCAGCATTTCAAAATAATCTAATAAAAACATGGTCTTCAATTGTACTTGACTTACGCAGATGGGAACTGCTAAACCTTTCTCTCCTATCCAAGGCAGCGATAATTAAAATGAATATTCTTCCTAAACTTCTTTTTCAATTCAATTCTATTGATCAAACAATCCCTAAATTCTTATTCTCTAAGGTCCACAAGGAATTAGCTAAATTCATTTGGTTTCCTAAATCAATTAGGATCTCATACGCTAAGTTACTGCTTCCTAAAAGCAAAGGGGGTCTAAGCTTACCTAACTTTCGTCTTTACTATTTAATTATCTCAGCTAACAAATTATTATCTATCACTTTTGTGAATGTCGGGAACTACAACAATCTTCCTAATTGGACTAAGATATGGCACCAACATATTTTAACCAAAAACTTTAATTCAACAGCTCTCCCATTTCTATCTATAGATGTTATGGATACTCTTAAACTCTCAAAGTCTTTAAAACAGAAGGTAAAATTATTTCAAGAGCTGCTAAAATATGTTAACTTAGACAATGCTTTTCAGTTATTACAGCCGATTCACCTAAATCCTAATATTAAACTAAATAATAATATGATTAACCTCTCACATTTTCCTCAAATTAAAAATCTTAATATATGGGATATTCTGAAGTATAAAGATGTAACCTTAACAAGCTTTTGCAAAATTTTGAAAGTTAGAGGTAAATATTTCTCTATTCTCCGACAATTAAGAGAAATTCTTGTTACTAAATATGCTTACATCAAACCCAGAAACCAAGATTTTACTAATTTGGACATAGTGATACAAACTTTGTTGCTTCCAACGAAAATGATATCTAAATCATATAATCTCTTAATTGATATAATTCATAAATCAGATTATCTTTTTTCTAAATATTGGGATGGATTTAACACACAGTTGAACATGAATCAGAAAATCTCTGCCATCAAAGCAACTTTGGAATTCTCACCCTTCAAGAAACTTTACTATACCCAACTAATGATAAATAATAATGCTTATCACACCCCTATTAAACTTAATAAATTTAATCCCAGTAAATCTTCCTCATGCTCATGCTGTTCATTCTCAAATGCAGATCTAATGCATATTATATGGTGATGTCATCACTCGCATAAACTTTGGACCTCATTGAAGGTTCGTTTGCAAAAAATGGGATACCATAAATCCACTTTATCTTGGGAATTCGCAATTCTTCATATACCCCAAATACCTCTTTCTAGATTGGATATTCATGTGATAATATATATATGTATGCTCATAAAATTCTATATCACTAAAAATTGGCTGGATCGTACCAAACTCAATTGGGAAAATTTCTAGTCAGTGGCTTACTCATATATTTCTGCACAGAAAACACTAGTGAAAAGTCCCAAAAAGCTGGCTCTTACTAACAAAATGTTAGAAAAAGTTTTACTTATTATCAACTGCGTAGATTAGTCTGTCATTTATCTTGTCTTGAGTCACAAAAACTTTGGGCTATTTAATGTTCTTTTTGACTTTGGTATATAAATTTAGATAGTGTTTTGCATTTCGGTCAACTTTTTGTAAATATTGTATATAGTTATATAAGGTATAACTTATATAAAATAGTCTATATGTTCCTATAATTTGTAACCTTTGTAATTATATTGTAATGTTTGTTTTTTCAAGCTGTCATTGTTATATCTTATTGTTTAATAATCAATAAAAAGTTTTTTCACAAAAAAAAAAAATAAACTGAAATATGTTTTCCTGTCAGTATTGTCTGAACATAAATAAACTGAAAACTAGTACTGCTGTACAACTGTCCGAAAAAAGGGGAACATTTTGAAAGTGTTACCTGAACACATATAAACTAAAATCTGTCAGTGTTATATTCTGGAGACTAAATTATTAATATATTTTTTGTCAGTATTGCCTAAACATTCATAAAAACATAAACTGAAACTATTACTGTTATATAACTGTGCAAAACATACATACTTACTTTAACTGATAAACTGAAAACTAGTACTGTTAAATAACTGTCTGAAAACAGACATACTTGCTTTAACTCATACATTTTAACTTTAAATGGACGTTGAAGAAATAACTGAAACACACAGTCAACTTCTGCACAACAGCTTTTGTCAAATTTTACTCTGTATTGCCCCAGTCACTGATGGGGTAAAGGAAGGCCTGCTTTAATGTCAAAGTGTCCTTTTTATAGTTAGGCCTTTTAACCCTCTTCTTTTTATTTCTTGTGCAAGGCTAAGTGGCTAAAGTTTTTGATTGTATTTAGCATCAGGTGCTTAAAATAACATTTACATCATTAACAATTATAAACTGATAGCATTGCTTATTGCCCTGACCTTATTTACATTTTTCTGTAAGAAATAAACATTTGCAGCTTTAGCAATTATAAACTGATAGCATTGCTTATTGTGATGATTTTATTTACATTTTCAGCATGAAATAAACATTTGCTGCTAATAAACTCTTGCAAGTCTGTAAGCAAACTGATAACCTTAAATGAAACTAAAGTAGTAATGTAACACTGTGCATTGCTGCACCTATATAAAAATAATTTTAACTGTGGAACTTTTTACATTTACTCTTGTGACTCAGATTTTAACATACTGCTCTGTGAGTGAAACTCCACCCACTGTCTCACCATAGCCTTTTCTTTAGTTGGCGTCATTTAACTTTTCATCACTACTGAATGCTGAAAGAGTTTATCATTACTGTCTACAATTTTCTTGGATAAATAGTAAAACTGTAAATGCATTAAATTGATCTTTACCATACCGCATTATAGCCTACAGTACTGTTTTTAATTCATTTTACCAAGTTGGCTGCAATTTGATCTGATGTGCTTGGTAAACTGCCATTTCTGTATGAAGTAAATACAGTTTTAAAATAATTACATAAACACATTTATTACCAGATTTAAACTAATCTGATATTATAAGTTTACTTGTCTGTTGTTTATAACATAAGAGTTGAACCTATGGCTTTAATGACACATATGATGTATTGCTTTGATGCATGAATGTTTTTTTTTGTCTGTATTGCAACACTACTATAAAGCTCTTAACTAATGACTGCTAAACAAAACAATAATATAAAAAATTAATTTGCCAAACCTGTAACTGTAAACCCTTTACTCTGTGAATTAACTTGACTATCATTTCTAATATACCTTACAAGACATACATGTATATGTTTTTTTTCTAACTGGCCACACCCAATATGTCTTTCTGAGCACTTTAGCTCTGTCAGCTGAATTGGAATTTATTTTATCTTTATCCCATAAATCTGCATGTTTCTGTTATAACCAATTCTTTAAAATCTGTACATTTACACAAACTACTGCATGCAAATTCTTACGTGTCATTTGTGTGCAGTACTGTACATTCTGTAGCATCTTTATTTTTCCATAAAAACTTGTTACTGAAGTCAAAAACAACATATAACACTATTGACATGTTCATACCTAGTACATCGCTGTTACACATTGAACTGTTAGCTACTATAATCTTTGATCCTTTAAATCCTCACAAAACTGCATTTGTGTCCTCTAATAAAGGTCTATTTTTAACTGAAGTTGACTTGTCTGTTTTAATCAGTACAATATTCCCTAAGTTTCCTGTAAACACTGAGATATTGTCATTTCTTATAACATAAAAAAAATGACAGATTAATGCTCTAATTTGGTGCCGGACTACCGCACCTTTACAGATAGCTATGGAATGCATTTTTTTTATTTTGCTCTGAATTAGTATCAATTTTACATTGCGCTGAAATCTGTTTTTCATTTATGCTGGAATTTACTTTACCAAAATCTGCACCCTAATTGATCTTATCACTCTCAGTGCAACATTTGCACTTGCTTCTGAAAATAAGGCACTAGGTGAAGTAATGTGAATTTGAGAGATTGCCTACATGTTATGTACGATAACTGTGTTGACGTATGCATGTTTAATACTGCAACTTAATTCTGCACTTTGAATTACATGTATACAAGAATTTGTGTTAAGTCTGAAACTGTGCTGATAACCTGCTTTTGTGAGCTAACCCTTTTGCGTTTAGACATATTTAACATTCTTGAACTAATAACCTTTAACTTTAAAAGAACATTTCTGGAACAGAAATTTGAGAGATTGCCTACATGTTATGTACGATAACTGTGTTGACGTATGTATGTTTAATACTGCAACTTAATTCTGCACTTTGAATTACATGTATACAAGAATTTGTGTTAAGTCTGAAACTGTGCTGATAACCTGCTTTTGTGAGGTAACCCTTTTGCGTTTAGACATATTTAACATTCTTGAACTAATAACCTTTAACTTTAAAAGAACATTTCTGGAACACAGTTGTTTAGACTGCTATACAACACAGTTGTTTAGACTGCTTTACCCAGGTTTCACATTTAAACTAAAGATTTACTGATGCCCCAGTTGTAGAATTTTTACTTGACATGTTTATATAACAGGTATGCAAATTACTTTTATTGAGGAATTTAAACTTTTTTTTTTAGCTGTTATCTAAAAAGTGCATATAAAGTCTTACATAACTTTATGACTCTGGAAGAATGTGTCCTGTTGTCTGCAGCTTTTTAACCTTTTCCTTGTTTCTTGGCTGTGTGATGTCACACTGAGAACTTGAAAGTTTGTGGAGATAGTAGTTAACTGGGTAATGTCTTTCATGTTCTGAAGGAACACCGCTGAAGTTTGTTGATTTAGTGCGGGTCTGCTGAAGTTCTTTGAGGATTTTTCTGAAGCAAACACTGGTGCTGTGCACTTTGTTTAACAGCTCCAATTACTGTATGTAGAGGTCATCTGCTGTGTCCATTTTCTGCATGAAGTAGTGCTGACAATGAAAGCTCTGCTCTGTAATGAGAAACTGTACTGCTGTCATTTTTGGCTTACTCTGTATAGAGTTCATAGTCTTTAGTTATGGAAAAACACTGGTATGCTGCTGAAAAGTCTATTATGAAACTGATAGACTGGAAAAAGTCTCACTGTAAACTGTGAATGAAACCTTGAAGTTAAGCTGGCTGCTGCACTAAAAACTGTACTTGAAAGGGTTACTCACTGCAGCTGTTTCTGTTGACATTCTGAAGTGTTGCTGATAATGTTGCCTGGAATACTTGCTCTGTTGAACACAAGTAGTTGAACAAAACATGCAGTGCTGCACTGGAATGGAAACATTGCTATTTTGTATTCCATAGACCACATGTAGTTGAATGAAACAGTGTTAATCTGTAGGGTTTTTTTTGTAGAACACACACAGTCTGGCTGCTGATGCAAGGTTTCTATGGTGTTTTGGGAGTTACTTTAACTGTTTTACCCCATTCATAGTGGCCCGTCATTGTAAGAATTGATAAGACTGTACTATACTGAAATTAAGTGGAAACAACTGAAATGAGACTGAAACGAAAGTTTTTATCTGTTACTTACCCAAACTCATGCTAAACAGGTGCCAGTCTCTCCTTTATGGGCCAAGTCTTGTGTACTTTTCAGGATAAATTCTCCAAGCATTGTAGTTCATTTAATAAGGCTTTATTAGATGTTCACAATATCCGAATATTGTCTTCATTAACCGTGCTGATAAACAATAACAGTCTGCAGAAATGCTGGGATGCTGGTTAGTAGTAACAGCACTGCTAAATGTATCCAAAATTACTGCATGTCATATTCCAATTGTCCCAAACAACATAAACTGAAATAGTCTTTGTTTGACCTGTCTTCTGTACTCAGGCTTGAGCGTCTGTATTGTAGCTTAATCTTCTCTGTAACGTCAGGTTGAACGAACTAACTGACTCACCCCCCAACTGTATCTGAAGTATATTTTAATAATACCAAAACTCTGAAATGCTTTACACACTTTCTTAGCCTTGGTTCTCAGGCCTTATCTTGTATGTGCTTTGTTTAACATTCCATTAAGGAACATTCTGTAGCTGGCAAGATTGTCCCCTGGATTCACCAATCTTCTGTGCAGGACTAGTGTAGTCCTGCATGGAAGTGCCCATTTAAGAGCAGGACGGCAGCGCACCATGCATATCAATGAAGACGTTCTGCCCGAGCTCCTAGGCTTACACAGAGTGTGTATGAGTGCAGAAGGCATGTCTGAGAGCAGAGCTCTCAGAATAAACATGCCCCTGCAATGTAGAACAGCAGAAAGTGGGAAGAAATGAGCGAGATCACTCATAGGTGTCCGCATATCTCCACCAACAGTTCCCCATGTGTACAACAGCAACAGTACATTATTCTTAGCTGTGAAGAGTGTGGTTTCTACCTGTGTGGCCATGATTACTGGAATTGGCAATCTTTTGGTAGTAAGATGGGCCCCTTAGGGGATTAGAGGAGGGTGAATGTGGCACTATAGTGATCTGCCCGGATATTAGCAAACTCCTTGGAATCAATATATTTAATGCCATTCTGTAGTAGCTAAGAGAAGTTCTGGGCATTGCCATTTAGATGCTGGACATAACTATAGAATGCCTTGCGGTTGTCCTTGAAATCTTTGGCAATTATATATACATAACAAGCTTTGGTGGATTCTGAGGGATTTCAGCTTCTTTCTGAGGCTGGTAAGGGAGCTGTTTGCATTTTGGGATTATCCTCTTTTCTTCAACAGTTTCTTCCTTCTGTTGTATAGTTTGTTTATGGCAGTGGAGCACCAGATTGGCTTCCTTTTTTGGAGGACAACATCTTGGTTCTATTTGGGATGGCACAATTCATGCACAAGTGGATGTGCTCATACAGTGCCTTAGTGCAGGATACACCAGTTGCATTGTCAGCTCCTGTCTCCATGGGTGTCATGAAGTTTGTCACATCTGACTTGAGTAGCATGACATTGGCTTTGGAGATGGTTCTTATGGAGGTTTCCTTACTGGTGGGTGGGAGTGGGATATGGATGTCAATGGTGATTACCTTATGATCAGACCTGGCCAATGAGGGGGTGACCACTGGTGTGGAGCATCTGTCTCCCATGTTGGTAATGACCAGGTCTAGGATATTGGAGCCCCTGGTTGGACAATGGATTAGTTGATCCAGGGGGTTGGAATGTATGAATTCCAGGAACCGTTGGTAAAAGGTGTTGGTACCCAAGTAGTTTAGGCAGGTAATGGCAGGGTAGTTGAAATCACCCAGTATTATGGTGTTTGGTTGTATCTTAATATTGTCCAGTATGTTTATAAAGGTGTAGTGAGAATCTTGGGGCATAGTGGGGGATCTGTAGCAAGCTACAATTTGGAGTGAAGTCTTACCTAGTGTTAGTTGCACCTGGAAATTCTCAGATGCATTGTGTTGGGAACTAGGCTGGAGGTGTGAATAACCTTGGTGAATATGGACACCCCTCCACCTGTAGTGTTGTGATCTTGGTTTGGAGCCTGAAATATGTGATAAGAGTTGTAGCCTGGTATTACAGGTGTGATTTCTGGAGCATTGAACCAGGTCCCATTTACTGCACTGAAAGCAATGTTCCCCATTTGTAGGTGTGCCTCAAGAGAGTGCCTTTTTAGGTTTAGACATCTAGCATTGAGTAGCATTACCTTCAGTTTTGCATGCTTGCACCTGTTACAGTGGTAGTTTTGTCCTTTGAACCTTGCCTAGATAAGGCACTATGGGGGTGCCAAGAGCTGTAGCCAGTAACCTGAATCCCAGGGGAAACAGGTGCAGACCATCTCTGGCAAAGGATCATGGTTTGTCAATCATATCATCCCAGGCAGACAGATACTGGATCCCCTTGAATGACATCAGAAGCTTAGTCACTTGTTGAAGTCAGTGTATATGTATATGTGTGAGTGTTTATATGTATATATATATATATATGTACATATACATCTCCATATATGAATACGAATTTAAATTATGTTTGTCATATGTTTTACTTGTTCTATATTTAATTTCCCTCTCCCCCACCCACTAGGAGGGCCGACCTGTTCAGGCCTATCCAACCCAGCCCACAGTTCTGCCTCCCCCTCACTGCACACATGCAGCCACCATCCCTTCCTTGGTTACCAGCCAGTAGCTACCACACCACCACACTTTGCCCACCCTCCACTCCTCCTCCCCTCAGGACATATCTTGTATGTCGTCCCAACCCAAGTATCCTAGATCTACCACATGCTGTAGTCCATGCACATATGAAAACAGCCATGCGTACCTTTGGAGACATAGTGTTACCGGAAAGTAGATCACCCAGTTTTTGGGTTGTTCCGCATGGGATGAATGATTCCATGGCAATAACAATAGACTTCACGTGTGACTTTGTTAACACTAATGGTTTTATTTGTAGGTATCACAAAGCATATGTGGCACACAAGGTTGCCCGGTATGCACACGAAACCTAATAAGAATGTTTAATTCAGGTATACAGGAAACATGATGCTGGTATAAACACAGCACTACAGGTTCCCCTCCTGATAAATAAATTATTGTCTAATAAAAATGTACTGCTTTAAAGTGCCTTAATCAGTCTGTATCCAATGGCAAGTGTTCTGCCCAGCAACAAAATAAACAACCTCTGCAAGGCTCGAGCACAAGACCATGCACACCACACACAAAGTGATTTACCACTAAGCCATACCAGATATACATAAATCTGAGGTTGTCAGTAACATAACATCCAGCCCAGCCATGCAACAGTACAGAGAATGTATACCAGCATCTAAATGTGTGTGTGTGTAATTATATCCATATCTAAACAGATACTACATATCTATATATATATATATATATATATATATATATATATATATATATATATATATATATATAAATAGTCTGAAATATATACATCGATATAGATATATATGAACATATGTACATACAAATGCCGACATCTACACATATATATGACAACACCTATATGTCCACATATACACAGCAGGTTACATATATGTACACAGATATATATCTCCGTAGGTATATACGGACATAGTTAGAAATATATAAGCAAATATATATAACTATATAAGTATATATGGGCATACATCTGTAGACAGCAATGGTAGATTAACAGAAACACATATGTCCACATGCACCATTAATGGGGTTGGGAGGCCCCAAACAATATACATGTTGTAGTAATTGGCAACCCCTCCACAGCCAAACACGTCCGCCCTGCACTACCAAGTTTAATGTATGTTGTTTGATCTATGTAAATAATGGTTTGACTATATTGTCATTTATCTGTTATTTGCATATATTTCATTCCCCTCTCCCCCACCCACTAGTAGAGAAACACCATTTTTAAAAAATGTTAGATTGAGGTTTTCCTATCGAAGGGGACATAATTTAAAAGATTTTTTAGTGAGGAATATCTATAGAAAACATAAAAATAATTTACTAACTACCCTGGAAGTACCAGGAACTAAAAGATGTGGCAGATGTTCAATCTGCCAATATGTAATGGACTCTTTTCATGATATTAATTGCAAGAGATTTCAAACACAGGGAGTGTATTCCTGCATGAATACAGGTATTATATATGCATTGAAGTATCCCTGCAATAAATATTACATTGGGGAAAGTAAAAGAAGTAAGTACTAGGGTTAAAGAACATGTAACTGATGTCAGGAATAATAAAGTTATAAGTCCAGTGGCATAACATTTTAATGAAATACATCAAGGGGATTGTGGAGGATTACAAGCCACGGTTCTTGAGCAAGTTGGAATGAATTTTATGAATGAAGGTAATATTAAAATGTGTCTGTGTAGGAAGGAAGCAATGTTGATTTTAAAATTTAATACAATGTACCCTGTGGGGATGAACAAAGAATGTAACTGGAGATATTTTATTTAATATGTATTTTAATGGATTGTATTAGTTTAAATTGTTAATTGAATAATTGGTTGTGTACTTTTTGGTATATAAGGGGAAGTAACATGATAACTTTTGTTCATTTTACCGTGATTATGTCAATAAATTCTCTCAACATTTTCAGCTTGGTAATATTTTTCTTCAGCGAACTTGAAATACAGGTGCTTACATCTCTGGAGTGAGTTGTTGGTTATATCTTTCTGTGCTTTGAGTGTTTTTTTGGATTTACAGATATATAACATAATATATATCTACACATATATAGAGATATATACATGTCTGTGTCTACATATATACAAACACACACACACACACACACACACACACACATATATATATATATATATATATATATATATATATATATATATATATATATATATATATATATATATATACATCTATACATACACACACATGCCCCATATGTTTGCATCACAATGCTGCATGCTATGTGGTAGGGGATATCACACATATCAATGCACACAGCAGTAAATGTGTGCAACATGGACATGGTGTGGTAGGGGATATCACACATATCAATGCACAAAAATCTACAGCAGTAAATGTGTGCAACATGGACAGGTATGTCAGTTGTGAACCCCTTTTTGGGACCACATTGTACTTGTCTGTGAATGTGGGATTGTGAATCCGGATAAGGATAGAGGTATATTTGTGGAGGTGGGTTGGATTGGTAGATAGAGATCAGAGCCTACAGGGGTCGTATATGACACATGTGGTGGGTAAACACCCTGGATGGTAAGTGTCATCTGCAATGTGTAAGCCACATAAGTCCCTATATGGAAACAATGGGACCAAGGCTCCCACCCATTGCCAGTAAAAGCAGCAGTTACACGAACCTGAAGGTGCCTTGGCTGGAGGCTGAGCAGGAGTAGCATGTGGGCCCTGTGAGTGTGTACTGAAGGCATCAAGGTGCTGTAGCATATCTCCCTGGTTTGTGAGGAGGTTCCACCTAAAGGTAGTGCAGACCAGTAGTTTGTGGTGAAGCAAGGCAGAGCACTCCAGCTGTGCAGGAAGGAGAGTCAGAGATTGTGGACCTGCTGTTTGAATGTACTATATATATATATATATATATATATATATATATATATATATATATATATATATATAGATATCTACACACACACACACACACACACACACACACACACACACACACACACACACACACACACACACCCCATATGTTTGCATCACAGTGCTGCATGCTATGTGGTAGGGGATATCACACATATCAATGCACACAAATCTACAGGAGTAAATGTGTGCAACTTGGACAGGTATGTCACTTGTGAACCCCTTTTTGGGACCACACTGTACTTGTCTGTGAATGTGGGATTGTTAATCTGGATAAGGATAGAGATATATTTGTGGAGGTGGGTTGGATTGGTAGATAGAGAACAGAGCACCCTGGATGGTGAGTGTTGTCTGCATTGTGTAAGCCACATAAGTCCCTATATGGAAACAATGGGACCAAGGCTCCCACCCATTGCCAGTAACAGCAGCAGTTGCACGATCCTGAAGGTGCCTTGGCTGGAGGCTGAGCAGGAGTACCATGTGGGCCCTGTGAGTGTGCACTGAAGGCGTCAAGGTGCTGTAGCATATCCCCGTGGTTTGTGATGAGGTTCCACCTAAAGGTAGTGCGGACCAGTAGTTGAGGAGGCCCCAGGGTGGGTCACACATGTGATGTGGCCTGGTAACATGGCCAGATGAGGTTGGAGATGTGGCTCTGCTACCAAATATCCCCTAAACATGCTACTGTGTCACTGTTATAGAACATATGTGGGTAGAAATGTTCTACATAATCCCTGAACATGTCCAAAGCATGCATAGATATTCCCAATAACACAGAATGTCAGATGTGCAGCAATCACATACCAAGCATACCACATGCATATATGGAATCATAGTGGCCCTGACAATGCCATGCAGGTTAATAGTCTGTAACACACTGGCAATGATAGTGTTCTCACAGGGAACATGGCCACAGACACATAGCACAAAGTGTATTACAATACAATGCATACATATCCCACTGTTAGTTAAGGTGTGCCATACCTACTGAGTTTTGTGAATAGTTTATTATTGCATATTTGGGGGGGGGCAGAAATGTGTATTAAGAACTATGGTAACATTGCTGTATGATTTGCTGAGACCTGTTTCCATCTTTATGTCTTTCAGGCAAGATATCCATAGGGCGGCTTCTATCATATTCCACAGAGGAAATGGAGATCATCCTCAGCTACCTCAGCAATCACTATGCATTACTGTTTGGCAGGCATGCACATGAGCAGCAGGAGTGGACCACCCTGTGGAATGACCTTATCCACAGGTTCAACGATGTTGGACACCATAACTGAAGTTATGAGCAGGTCCAACATCGTTGCACTGATATGCTTTGCAATGCCTGCAGGCATGCTGCTGCAGTGCGGGGGGATCACCTTGCAATGGGGGGGGGTCATGCAACCCATTCCTCCCTGACAGATGTGAAACAGCTCCTCAGCAGCCTCGGGGCACCTGCCCATACCAATGTACAAGTGTCAAACAGCATTATGGAGGTGGGTGTTACCCACACACCGGCTGAGGAGCGTGCAGATAAGACCACAGAGAACATCAGTAGACCACATTTGCATATGCATCTGCATCTGTATAGGTGGAACATCTTTGTCTTCTTTTGGCTTTTCCCAGTTAGGGGTCTCCACAGTGGATCAGCTGTTTCCATTTCTTCCAGTCCTCTGCGTCTTGCTCTGTCACACCAACCACCTTGCATGTCCTCTCTCACCACATCTGTAAACCTTACCATAGGCCTTTATCTTCTCCTCTTACCTGGCAGATTCATCCTTAGCATCCTATTCCCAATATACCCAGCAGCCCACCTCAGCACTTGTCCAAACCAATGCGATTCCACCTCTTTTGCTTTGTCTCCAAACTGTCCAACCTGGGCTGACTGTCTAGTATACTTATTCCTAATCATGCCTACCCTAGTCACACCCAGTGCAAGTCTTAATATCTGTAACTCTGCCACATCCAGCTCTGACACCTGCCTATTTGTCAATGCCACTGTCCCCAACCCATATAACATAGCTGGTCTCATTACCCTCTTGTAGACCTTCCCTTTCACTCTTACTGGTACTCATCACAAATCACTCCTGACACTCATCTCCACCCACTCCACCCTGCCTGTACGCTCTTCTTCACCTCTCTACCACACTCGCCATTACTCTGAACTGTTCATCCCAAGTATATGAACTCATCCACCTTTGCCAACTCTACTCCCTACATCCACACCATTCCTCTATCCTCCCTCTTATTCACACACATATATGCTGCCATAGTCCAGCTTACCTTCATTCCTTTCCTCTCTAGAGCATATCTCCACCTCTCCTGGGTCTCCTCAACCTGTTCCCTACTCTTACTACATATCACAATGTCACCTGCAAACATCATAGTCCACAGGGACTCCTGTCTGATCTCTGATGTCAACCTGCTCATCACAAATAAGAAAGGGCTCAGAGCTGATCCTTAATGTAATCCCACCTCCACCTTAAATGCATCTGTCACTCCCACTGCAGATCTCATTGCTGTCACACTACCCTTGTATATATGCTGTACCACTCTTACATACTTCTCTGCCACTCCCAACGTCCTCACAGAATACCACAACTCCTCTCTAGGCACCCTGTCATATGCCCAGAAAGATACAATGCAACTTCTTCTGACCTTCCCTGTACTTCTACACCAACATTCTCAGAGCAAACATCGCATCTGTAGTGCTCTTTCTGGGAATGAAACCATACTGCTGATCACTAATCATCACCTCCCTTCTTAACCTAGCTTCCACTACTCTTTCCATTAATTTCATGCTGTGAATGATCAATATTACCCCTCTGTAGTTACTACAGCTCTGCACATCACCCTTATTCATATAATCCTGTAACAAAATACCTTTCCTCCACTCCTCAGGCATCCTCTCACATTCCAAGATTCCATCCAACAATCTGGTTAATCATGTCACTGCCATTTTCCCCTAAACACCTCCAAGCTTCCACAGGTATGTCACCTGGATCAACAGCCTTTCTATTCTTCTTCCTCTTCATAGCTATCTGTACCTCTGCTTTGTAGAGCATGCATATCTGCTATGTCATAACTATAGTTTGTTGATACATAGTAGTAATAAACAGATGTGCATAAGTGCTAGTATTGTGGACTTGTACTGTTGATGTACTGTAATGCTGCACCCACCCTGTAGCAATGCCACAGCTATGGCCACTAACATTGAATCTCTCATACTCTTATGCAGGTCCATCCGGTATACCACCATGGCAGCAGCCTATAGCTGGTGAGTATGGTTTATGTTGATGCTTGCCAATACACTGAGCATGTACTGGCTATGGTATATTCCATGCACACATCTAACACACCTACCCTTAATGCATGCTGTACATGTTCATGTATTGTTGCTATTACATGCACTGCATCACTGTGGTAACCATGATGGGGTATTGGAAAGGTATGTCAGACACCTGCAGGATAAGTAACATCCTGTCATTGTGAAATTTGTTCACAGGGATTACCATAATGGTAGCACACACAGACTACAGTAGGGACTCATGTGAAACATCACACCTGTACAGTGCACCAACAGTCTATATACCAGTGTTACAATGACAACTGTTACAGATGTACGCTATGGCATAATGTATTAGTGTGGTCCACATTATTAGCTGGGACTTGGCTGTAACATGTTCTGTTCAGTGTATGGGACACTGCAAACTGACACACATGTGTGACCCATACTTGTCAAGCATCTGCAAAAAGCCTGAAGGTGGTAAGGGGGTGTCAGCATGACACACCAGTGCACTGCAGCAGGGAGCCATAAGGATGGCAAGAATGGCTGTATCTGCACACAGACTGGGTCAGTAACTGTGGCAGACATAACTCTACACACATAGAAGTAGTGACGGCAGTGTGTGAACATCAAGGGGTGTGCATATGAGTAGACCTTGCAGTCATGCAGAGTTGGGGAACATGTGTAGGGCAGACTGACCGTACACAAGCAAATGCAGATGACCCATGCTAGTATACCCCTGACAGGAATAGTGACTGCTGTAGTACACATAACAATGGGTGTAACAAAATGTCATGATAATTATGTGCACACATAGGCACACACATGACTGTATGCAATGCAGTTAGCATCAGCACACCTAACACCTTTAGTATACACTGCATGTGGATGTACAGGACATATGGCACATATCAGGCTCATGTACTGTTAATATATATGTAGCGATGTTGTCCCATGCCAGAGCTAGGAATGGTGCATCACATCAATAAGAGTGTGTAGACTCCCCATAGTCATGGTATGATCTGGCAGTTGCCAGTGTAATACTATTGGATTGTTCATACATGGTCTGCTAATGTTGAGAGCTGTAGACCACACATCAAGCATTCACAACTGACATCTGACCACACATCATCCCAGGTATGTTTTGCTGGAAAACATAGGGTCTGTGAGCATTACAGGTGACATAACTGACACAGTACTACACATTCAGCAATGGAATGTACACATGTGAGTTGTGGTGCACAGTCCATGGCAGGGTGCATAACAGGTGCACAGCAAAGCCGTGTACATGGGTGCAGTGTTCCCCAGGGGAAGGGGTATCACCTACTAACACAAGACATGCCTCACATACATGTATACTGTTGCGAGCATGGATTGACTATAGCTGCACTGCATGCTGTTGTGTTATGCATGTTGGCAGATGGGTAATGGGAGGACTGCGTGTACTATCATTGTGCAATCTCACCTGTATGTGTGTCTGTGTGTGTCTCTGTGTGGGTGGGTGTTCATGTCGTCTGTAGGTTCAATGTGGTGTAGAGAAGGGAGGATGCTGTATATAAGATGTGTGTATGCATGTGTGTGTGATTGTGTGGGTGTCCATGTATGCACATATGTGACTGTGGAGTTTATGATATGGCAGTACTTCCCTTTGTGATAGTGCAGTACATGGACATGGACTGACACAAGACACAACAGGAATACTTGTCTGATATGTAATCACAGGACAGCTGATGGTTTAATAAGGTCTGCAGCATGGCACATGCACTGGGAGGGAAAGTAGATACCTGGTATACTCTCAATATCGCATACAGCAGGGAGGTGAATGACAACCCATTTAGGCAGCATTACAGATGCATTGGGGAATTACTAGACAACAGCAGGAAGTGTATACATATATCACAATTGTCACATGGTAGGTTGATTGAGCAGCATGTCAGGCATGTACTGAGCAGTCCTTACACATGATACTACAGTGTGTGACATTATGGGGGAACGTGTCAGCCCCTCACATATAGGGGCCAAGCTCACAAAATACCAACATACACAGGGTGAACACTGAATGACAGCAGTGAGGCCATGTAAACAGTACTACACTCAGGTCATGGAGTGAATGGAGTAACAGGTCTTATGTTGTGGTCACTTTTGTAGGCATTTAGAGGAATAAGATGTTAATGTGTGGCATTAATGAGTGTATGTTACCAGGCATGATGCATAATGGGCAACACAAGGGAATACACATGGGACTACCTGTAGCATCACAGATAGGTAGGTATTAAGGTGGAGAGTGTGTGTGTGTGTGTGTGTGTGTGTGTGTGTGTGTGTGTGTGTGTGTGTGTGTGTGTGTGTGTGTGTGTGTGTGCATGTATGTATTGTTATGTAATGCTGGACAGGTCTTAAAGCATGTTTCTTTTTATCCCCCACAGGTGGCGAGGTGGGTCAAGGTCCCTCCTGCAGGCAACCTGATGTTGGTGTGCACACAGACACTGATGATGATGAGACCTTGATTGAGTCACAGGTGGGTTTGTCAGGGGTTGGCACAGCAACATTTGACATCCCCCTCTTAGCCACCACACCCCAGCACACAGTTGCAGTGCCTATACATACCTCATCACCAGTGGCCATAGCTGAGGGAGAGTTGGCAGTTAGTGACAGTGCACAGGGTAGTTTGGTGACCATGCCAGCTGTATTTGTCCACAGCAGGCATTGCCAGATGTCCAGCAGGCACCACATAGGAGGATGTGCCAGGGTGAATGGGGTAGGGTTGCTGATCATCCTGCCTCTGGCAGAAGCACCACAACTGGTACCACCAGGCACAATGTTTCAGGCCGTCATGGAGGCACAGGCATGTATAGAAATGTACAACAGACAGGGCCTGATGCTGCAGAGGGCTACCTACTCATCTGTAAGTAACAACATCCGTGAACTTGCTGCTGCCCTCCATGAACAGAATGAGATCATGGATAGGTGGTGGGGTGAGATGATGGGCCTCCTCAACCGTGGAATGTCTGTGCTTGAAAACCTTGTGGGAGTGGTGCGACGGCCACGTGGATGTAGGCCAGAAACAACAACATCTGGCAGTCAACGTTGATGTGCTAGGATGCCAAGCCACTCCCATACTGAAAGTAGTAGCCCCAGCACATCACTAGGGGTGCTGTCCACACCACACCAAAGCAGGCCTCATGCACGCAGCCCTGGCCAGTCCCAGGTGGGACATGGTTCCAGCGGACATCTGTCATCATTAGGGAAGAGCAGCACCTCAAGGCCTGTACCTGCATGTGCCCGTGTAACCCCTGGCAGGCACAGTCAGCGTGTCCATGGCCTGAGGCGGTGAACTGCGCACCCTGCCAGGTATGGTCTTCAGCTGTCCAAAAATATCTGTATGGGTAGCCACATGGCAGAACCATGTGCATGCATACCCACACACTATACAAACACATATAGGGCAACCCCCTACCAACACGCACCACATCACCATGCCCCATCCAAATAATTAAACCCCTCACCCACACACATGGTGTCAAATGTAAGGACCACCCTCAGCCTCTGGCAAACCAGCAACACACCCTGTGCATATTATGATGCCTATGCTACGTCCCTGTCATCCATAACACCAGTGTAGAGACAGGCTAATATGGTTCTGATGCACACGGTGGACTGTAATACAGTGCAGCAATGTACTGCAGTGTAACATTTTGTCAGGAGTAATGTGTAATGCATACATGTCAGGTAGTGTAGCCATCCAGCTATGATGCATGTTAGCTGTTAGTAACACTGGGTGATTGTGCTCTCCATAATGTTATCCATTTGTGTTGTAGGTGTACATGGCTCAGCAGGAGGATGGTCTGCAGTCATATTCCACAAGGGTTATAGCACTGTAGTGACACCATGGCTGTGACTTATCCAGAGTACAGCTGCACACATGTCACAGGATTGTCTAATAGTTATTGCATGTGCCACATAGACAGGTGACCCACTAGGGCATGTATAATCTGCTACCATATGTAGACTCATCCACATACATGCACACTCATACATGGTAACACTGTGAATAAACCCCTACCTAGGTATGTAGTGCTACTGAACTGTGTGACTTTCATTGCACACACCACACAACATTTAGGGTGAGGTGTGTACCAGGTTACATGTTACATGCAGAACATCCACAGACGTACAGTATAATAATGGTGGTTGTAATGGTCATATAGGAATAATACATGGTGTGACATACCATCATACACACGCTGACAGACACATAACAGGCAGACACGCATCTGAGAGACCTGGGCCTATTGGTGCTAACTAGTCCATGTGTCCAATGTGTCACAGGTAGGCTGCACACAACACACGTGTAACTGGGCTGTATTGTGGTTTCAGTTGCCTGTATGGTTGATGATGACAGTGGTCATCATAAAGTGGTACATAGGGCATATACCAGGTGTACCATGGTGTACTGGCAGTGTACAGAGCACCCACATCCCCCAGTGATTATTGTATGCACTGGAACCCATGGCAACACTCTGACATACTGACTATCACACATTGCCCATGACTGCAATACAAGCCATTGTATATCACAACAGTGGTACTACAGGGATATGCATGTAATGCACATGCCACAGGCATAGTAGTGTGTTGCATTGCCATGCCTCACCTATGGGGGCAACAGCACTATCTGTACTACTGTGTGGCAATGTGTAGTGTAATAGGATTATGTGACCTCAGAATGGTGTACCCTACAGATATGCAGACATGCACACACTTGCCAGACCTCAAGGAGTTTTGCATGGCTATCACCCCATTTGTACAACACTGTTGTGCTGGTAATGCATGGCTCATGTAACCGTTAGGGTGAGGAGTGTAACAGGGTACATGTCATGTCCAACACAGCAGCAGCATCTGACTATGGCAATGGGTGTTGAGGTGGCTGTGAAGGCCATCATGGAGTTCCACCCTAGAGGTGTACTAACACACAGATACTGATATCCTCAGTAATGCACATGTACACATGTGTCAGTACTGTGGTGCATTTCTGTGGGTGGTCATAGCTGGGTCTATGACTATTGTCCATGGGGAGATGGGTTGTGTAGGGGTTGTGTGTATGTTGGTATCATCCTACCTGCCATGTGCTACTAGGCAATTTATCAACAGGCACCACTTTGGTGACCATCAGGGTGAGAGTGATATGCATCAGCCAATCCTTGGGTTGCCTTCTGCACATGGCCACTGAGGTGATCCCAGTTGAAATGTATGCAACATGTATTACAACACATGCTTACTGCCTGTGTTGGAGACCTGTACCCAAGCATGTTCTGTTGACTGTGTTAGTGTAGAGTAGGTACCCATGGCAGGTGGTCCATACATGTTGCTGTCTCCTATATGTGCCAGTTAGTACACAACTGGGCAGACATGTCAGTGTCAATCAGGCATAGGCTGTCTGAACGTATCCCAGCTGGATACCTGCCATCTACACATCTGTAGAGGGACTCACGGGCATCAGCTTTACAAGTAGCTATGCAGTAGGATGAATGTGTAGACAGATGGATGTTTGACAACAATATGTATGCCAGTACTAAATGCTGTATGCCCTCACTGACATGTTCTGTACAGACAGTACTCTACAGTGGGATTCCACATGTCTGATCATTATCCAGTAGGGGATATATATGGTGACACAGCCCACACATCAGGAAAACAACACTGAGGCCTCAGAGTCCAGCTATGCCTGCAGGTGTGCTTGATGTCAGTAGTACTTTTAGCACTCTACCCTTTCCTGGGACAGCACTGTCAAAAGTAGTACCGCCATGTTGCACTAAATGCCAGTGTGACAGCATGTACCCTGGGTTACTACCCCTGCACGTAACACATTCATATGGATAACAGTGCTTTGCAGGTCTCATATACTTGTGTGTCCCAGACATGACACTTACACCCCTTGCTACTGTAATGACAGCACATAGATGCATGTATTGTACATGGCATTACATACACTTATTACAGATGTCAATACCCAGGGTTTGCCATGGCCTTGTATGTTAAGCAGAGATTGTCTCCAAGTATATGATATGCCACAGAGTATAGCTGGAGGTTTATGAGACAGTCAGCATAGAGCATGTGCTTTAGGCCTGTGGTACGTTTAGGGATATATTTCTGTGGTCTTTGCAGCTATTGCAGATGTCATGTGAGGTACATACCAAATGGGGTATTGTACAATATAATGTATTAAATGAGGGATGAGTACAGTGGGACAGCTACCTCTGTTTCCTGGATGAAAAGCCATTAGTGATGGGATGTACCACATAGAAGGATCATCTCACTGTTATGGCAATGTGGTCAGTGAATGTGACACCACTGTACACCTGTGTCCCTAAGTCTGTCATCACACCTTTGGTGTTTACTGTACTGCCACCTATGTGGTAATGCATGGGCACATGGTATTTCCCAAAGGGGATAATCACACATTTCTGGCCATTACGCTTGAACTCATGGCTCTGGCACCAAGCATCTGTGTCTGTAATGCCCTTTAATAGAATACCCACATCATTTGAGGATTCAACAGATCCGGTTTCCAGTCATCTGTGAACTTTGTTAAGCAGGGTCCCATAGTGTTTGCATATACTTCAGAGAAGTAGATACCAAACATGAGCAGACCTTGGACTGTACCCTGAGGTACACCACTTGCCACTTGTTTGTAGCTGGTATTGGAGTCAGCTACTTTTACAGTGTGTGTTCTGTCAGTGAGCCAGTTGGCAACCCATCGTGTGACATGGAAATGTGTGGCCATACATCTGTAGATAGCAATGGTAGATTAAGAAAAACAAATATGTCCACATGCACTGTTAATGGGGTTGAAAGGCCCCAAACAATATATGTCTTGTACGAATAGACATACCCCCCAGCCAAACATGTCCACTCTGCAATACACTACCAATTGTTGCAGATCCCATAACAAGGACCTGACATGACATGGGCACAAGATGTTAACAGTACTACATCCCACCTGTATTATGTCAGGCTGGTATTGGTAACATATTATGCAGTACAGTCTGGCTCCCATGAGAAATGTAAAATGTGGAAGCTATCAACATCCCCAGGATACATATACACAGACACATATATGCATATACAGATATATATATATATATATATATATATATATATATATATATATATATATATATATATATATATATATATATATATATATATATATATATATATATACATAGATATACATGTGAGTACACATTCACACACAGAGATATGTACAGTAAGATACATATGTAGGAGGTGCACAAAATATGAAACAGCCATTATGCATACAATTTACACCTGAACAACTGGACACTGTATGGGTCATCTATACAAATGACAATCATTGCCTGCAACATATACCCACAGAGAGTTCATAGGAAAATACACCTTACACAGGTTTACAGGAATAGAAAACCTTTATTTGTGAACTGTTACAGTTCTATATACTATTGCTACTGTAATTGGGATTGTCTACACAGACATGGTGTGTCTGGGAAGTCACATCTGCTTTCCACATGTGTGCCATTGGCTACAGACAGACATCTTAAGGACATCATAGTAAAGTACTGCTGCTTGCACGTACTGCCTTTGTCAAGTGCAGCACAAATATATGTGGACATTCTGACACACTCTGTACAGTCCAGAGGTATACACATAACCCCTTAGTGTAAAACATGTGTACCATGCCTGACAACATGGATGTTAGCAGCCATGGAGATGGGTATAACACATAACAACTGGTATACATATGCCACCATAGGGTATGCATTCACACACACACCTGTCTGGCCTGACATGTAATACCTGCTGGTACAGGGGTGCCATGGCCACATACTACCCAACAGATATTGACATACATCTGTACAGCATCCCACTGCTCTGTCTGACATACATGACTTTTAAGGGAGGCCCGGCAGCAGTACATCTGGCAAGTATCTGCACATGACATCTCACTGGGTAAGTACACTAAGCTGCTAGGCATGTAACAATGCATTCTGCAGGCTACAGGCAGACTGGCTCAACACAGACCTACATCTCCTATGGGGGAATGCACATGTACTTGCATATATAGCAGGCTGTACAGGCATGTCACAGGACAGGATAAGATACACCTGTGTGAAAGTGCATAACCACAACCAAAGAGAACAGAGCTACAGCCACAAAGGTCAAGCTAGCATAATATTACAGTATATGGACTATCTGTTCAACACCATCCTCGTATGTGCCACTCACACACTATCCCTACATATACAGTCTGGTCTGATGGCTGACTGTGGTATGGGACATGTGTGTGGATGGCCCTACAAACATGTAAGCCAATACAATAACATACAGTGGAGCAGCATGTAACATCAGATAGAACAGAACCTAGGACGATGACAACTACCACAGTCTGTACACAGGTCAAGGTACATATTAACAATACAGACACTGTCGATATTCACCATATGTACACAAACCTCAGTACTGTACAAACAACTACAGTATGTTCAGGTTATGTCATCAAATATACCCCCTACTTTACATAACATGTGTAGCAGTCTGATATCTCACTGGCTTGTTATCAGATATGGTGACACTAATTATAGTGTACAGCACATATGCACCTCTGCATGCACAACATATTTGCAAAGGTTGACAGAGTTGGGGCTGGAAGCCAATATTGACATATTGCTGTGATAACCTTATACATTTACTGTTGGAACAGGTTTTGTTGCAACATATGTCCTATGAAGGATATGTAGTCAGTAACTGTCACTGCTTTCACCATCTACAGACTGCAACCCTCAAACTACCTTCTGCAGTCCACAGATAGATGCTCCATGGGTAACACATGACACCAAACGCACAACACACTGCCCAGTCTGCAGATGACCCTGCAGATGGGGATTCCTCATAAACATAGAACTGACATGGCAGGTATTGAGAGATGTAGGACAGCCATATCCACACACACACTGTTAAACCAACATTACTCCAAATGCAGTATAGCAGCACTTACAGTCTGTAGTCAGGGCAGGCACAACCCCTCCTGTGTGTTGCCCTGTTTCTACAGTGTATGTTGTTAGAGGAAAATCCCCAGTCCATCTGAGATGCTGTTTGCCAAACAACAGATCTAGTTCCTGCTCACGGTGAATGAAAAGGGTCAACACCAACACGATGTTCCTAGATATTGGAGTGTGTTTCCATGCAATTGGCTATGGGAATGTTACCACAGCTGTTCCACATGCAATCAGCTAGGGGAGGGCTGCAATTCATGCAGAGGCCATCAGCTGATCATGTGCATCACTTAAAATACACATGCTACTGTCTAAGCAAAGCATGTGTAGGTCTCCACATCCATCAGAGAGGGAGTGGGAGAGGCACACAGAGGCTAAGACAAGTCAGGGAGGGGTGGGAGAGTAAAACCTAAGAATGTTTGTGTCACACACCTACCAGCACAGGATATCAAACCCCTGATGACTATATAGTGCTATCACAGTTCTGTGCCATTATTGGATGCACCATATGGCTTACCTGTTGTGGAGCCCTCAGAACATATATGTGATGGTGAGTGACATCTGCAACAGGGATATGGTAGCTATACGGAAGGTGACATACACGTGCCTGTCCGCATGAACAGGTGCCACCGTCAACACAGCCACAATCTCACAGGGACACACACATATTGACACACTTGGCAGGGCCAAGATTAAAACCCATCAGTAGTGGAATTGCCAGAACACATCAGTGTGCAGATATCATATGCACCACATGGGTCATATGGAGATTGTATGGGCAAAGATCATGGAGAGGTGTCTGACATCAGACAGCATGCATCAGTATGCCACTGGGGGTTGTAGTGAGCGTGGATGTGATCATACACATACTACAACACACACAAACACACAGGGTGCTAGTACTGACATACATGGGTGAATTTCTGCATGGGTAATGGGTATGTGGTGGTTGACTGTGGCAGATGGCTATACAAGGCTAGGTGATGGGTATACCTTGGCATCAGGCCACATGACAATGGTCTGCATTGTGGCTCAGGCCTGTGGTTTCTGCATTTGCCCACACAGGTGGGTATTGTATCCACCATCCAGTCACCTGGGTGGCTATTGCATGTGGCCAATGCTGTGCATCGCCTGCTATGTATGTGTTCCCTAGTCCATGACATGGATGGTGTCTGGGATGTGCACACCTCCCACACGCATGTACAGTGACATGTGAAGTTGTACCTGGGGTGTCGGGCCCATGTTGTGTACACAGATTATCATCAGATGTGCCACTTGTGGCCACCTGTAGTAGGGACTGGTAATTGACAGTAGGTTAACCCTGCACCTACATTGATAGCATGCTACCGGCATTCCTTGTTATCAGTGGCATCTGTCCATACAGGACATGTTTACAGGCATGGTATGTCCTTTGTGGGTCACATGTGATGGCACCACAGATGTTGCACATGTCGAGTGGGGAACATTGGGAAAGTGCACTGTCTGCATGTATGTGCCTATTGGATAGATGGACAGAGTGCCATGCCCACTGTAGGCCACTGCTATCACTCCATAGTTACTATCAGTCACCAATATGCAGTGTACTACACACATATTAGCTGTTGCCTCTGTGTGTGTGTGTGTGTGTGTGTGTGTGTGTGTGTGTGTGTGTGTGTGTGTGTGTGTGTGTGTGTGTGTGTGTGTGTGTGTGTGTGTATGTGACATGGGTTGAGAGTGTGTTCTGGGTAATACTGGGTTTGCTAACTGTGATTGCCTGGCCATGATGTCATGTGTATGGGTATGGAATTGCACCTCAGCCTCTCGGCTATTTTACATCTGGTATCCCTGTACAGTGGGCATTGTGATATAGGGCCTCCATAAATGACATTTGCAAAACCCACCCCACATTGGGCTCAGGTGTCACACACACACACACACACACACACACACAATGTCTGGGAGTTAAACCCCTACTTACCTAGTTTAGTACAGTACAGCACTACACACACACACACACACACACACACACACACACACACACACACACACACACACACACACACACACACACACACACACACCATGTCTGGGTTGAACCCCTACCTACCTAGTTTAGTACAGTACAGCTCTATGCAGTTAAAGTACACGCCACAGAGATTACTGGAGTACTCCTTCCTCGAAGGTATATTTCACATTGGATGACATCAGAAGGACTGCCAACATAGGCCATTGGATATGTGACTAGCCTAAAATGCATTGCACCCCACACAGACAGTGGAACACACACAAAACATACACAACCAACATGCATGGGTATAGAACCCTTAACAGAGGTCTATATTACACTACAACAGTATGCAATTACAGGACACACTATGGCTATTACTGTGCTCCAGCTTCCCAGAGGTGTATTTCTAGGTGGATGACATTAGGAGCCATGCCAAAGATGAGAAGTTGAATTTTAGGGAGTGTGACTACCCTAAAAAGCATTGCGCTAAACACAGACAAACACACACACATGCATAGTTGTCATGTGGGAATTGAACTCCTACCTAACTATTTTAGTCATACTATGGCAGTACACAGTTATGGGATGTGCCACAGGGATTACCAGGATACAGCCTTTCCAGGGATGTATTTCTAGGTGGATGACATCAGCAGCCTTACCAAAGTAGAGCATTTCAATTGTAGGGAGTGTGACCACCCTAAAAAGCATTGCACTCTACACAGACAGGGTCAGACAGACACACACACAAACACACACACACTTCTCATGTCTGAGAGTAAAACAGCTACCTACCTAATTTATCACACCACAGCAGTGCAAAGTTACAGGATGTGCTACGGAGATTACTTGGGTACATCCTTCCCAAAGGTGTATTTCGAGGTGGGATGACATCAGAAGCTTTGGAAAAGTGGATCATACAAATTGTATGGAGTGTGACTACCCTAAAAGCATTGCTGTCTACACAGACAGGCACACACAAACACTTGCCATGTCTGGGAGCAGAACAGCTACTTACCTAATTTATCACACAAAAGCAGTATGCAGTTACAGGACACGCTACAGAGATTACTATGCTGCACCCTTCCCAGAGGTGTATTTCTAGGTGGAGGACATCAGAAGCTTTGCCAAAGTAGAGCATACAAATTGTATGGAGTGTGACTACCCTAAAAGCATTGCTCTCTACACAGACAGACATACACACTTGCCATGTCTGGGAGTAGAACAGCTACCTATCTAATTTTTCACACTACAGCAGTACTCAGTTTCAGGATGCACTACAGAGATTAGTAGGTTACAGCCTTCCCAGAGGTATATTTCTTGGTGGATGACATCAGCAGCTTTGCCAAAGTGCTGAATCTAAATTGTAGGGGGCATGACTACCCTAAAAAGCATTGCACTTTACACAGACAGACAAACACACACACACACACACACACACACACACACACACACACACACACACACACACACACACACACACACACACAGTTGCCATGTCTGGGAATTAAACTTTTACCTAACTACGTTGCCAAACTACAGCAGTACACAGCTATGGGACGCACCACGCAGATTACGGGGATACAATCTTTTCAGGGATGTATTTCTAGGTGGATGACATCAGCAGCCTTACCAACATAGAGCTTTGCAATCATAGGGAGTGTGACCACCCTAAAATACATTGCTTTCTACTCAGACAAACACACACAGTTGCCAAGGCTGGGGTTAGAACACCTACCTAACGAGGTTATCACACTACAGCAATGCACAGTTATGGAACGCGCCACAGAGATGACAGGAACACAATTCACCTAAGATGTATTTCACAGTAGATGACCTCAGCAGGCTTGTCATACTGGGGCTATGGGGAGGACAGTGTGTGTGCATGGGCCATAACCCATTCATCTAGGGGTTGGCATGCCACATGTGGGCACAAACTGGGTCATATTCCACAGGTCCGTGTATACAGCTGTTAGATGACTACTTCCTTGAGCAGTCATGTTGCACAGCTGGCATGTGCACCACATACTCATAGGTTCATAGGTTCATAGGTTCATAGGTTTATACTAGGCTATCTGCCCTAAGGCATTTATAAGCCTAGCCCAAAGTTTTGTGGCTTACGCCACCCCTTATATGAAAAAATACTGTGCCCATTAGTTTGTTGTGCCTCTGTCCAGCAGTGACACAGAGATGATTCCTGGGGTAAACCTATGATCTCCCATCCACAGGTCAAGATTTCTCTTGAACAGAGCCAGCGAGGTGCTCTGCCTCACATGGACCAGGATTTTATTCCACAGCAGGGGGAGTCTCTGAGTGATAAATCTATCCCTCCAGCATGTCCTATTTATATCCGTGCTAAGGTTTAAGTCACTTGCTCTAGTGGTTTTGGTGGATTTGGATTTTTTGAGGTGGAGCATGTCCATTAATTCCGGGTTGGACATGGCCTTGTATGTCAGGCACATGTCACCTCTGAGCAGATGGTATGCGACTGAATAGAGCTGGATTTTCTTCAATCTGGCAGCATATGACAGATTTTGGAGTCCCTTTATCCTTTTGGTGAGGAACTTTGGGGTCTCTCCAATTGCTGCAGATGTCGGGTGAGATACATCCCGAATGGGGCATTGTACTCGATCATTGGTCTGATAAGTGAAGAGTACAGGGGAACAATGACCTCACTAGATCTGGATGTGAATCCCTTCATGATCAGGTGGGCAATGTAGAAGGTCTTTCTAACCACTTTAGCAATGTGAGTGTCAAAAGAAAGGCCACTGTCAACCTGGGTCCCCAGGTCCCTGATAACCTCTTCTGTGCTTAGTGGATTGCCACCTATATGGTAGCTTGGGGTTACCTTGTTTTTCCCGAAGGGTATGACTATACATTTTTGGTGTTTAACTTCAGGCCATGGCTCTGGCACCAGCTATCTGTTTCCGTGAGTCCCTTCTGAAGGATATCCGTGTCCGATGCACTTTCCACTATGGCGCCCAGTTTGCAGTCGTCTGCAAACTTTGTCAGCCAAAGTCCTCCCATGTTGGCCTGTACTTCTGAGAAGTAGATGCCGAACAATAGGGGGCCAAGGACCGAGCCCTGTGGGACATCACTTGTGCCCGGCTTGGAGTCTGACATAGCGCCAGCAATTCTAACCCTGTGGGTTCTGTCCTTAAGCCAGTTTGCAACCCATCTTGTGACATATGGGTTTACATTTAAGCTGGTAAGTTTTTCTACAATACCCGAGTGGGGTATTGTGTCGAAAGCCTTTGCAAGGTCAAGGTAGGCTGTATGGACTGCCTTTCCCTCATCAATGGCCTTGGTGACTGTTTCGAAGAAGTTGACCAAGTTCAAAAGGCATGATCTGCCCTTGACGAAGCCAAACTGGGTCGGGTCCAATGTCTGCAAGTCCCCTATATCTTTGTTTATGAGCTCCATTATGATCCTCTCCATAGCTTTGCAGACTAGACTTGTTAAGCTTATGGGGCGGTAATTACCAGGGTCCGTAGAGGCACTGCCTTTGTGGAGTGGGACCACAGTTGCCGTACGCCACTCCATTACTCTGTAATGCTGACAGATACCAGTGGCTAGTATCTGCAGTGTGTGACATCAGACCCTCATATGGTTGTGGCCCATTGGCTGTGTGCAGAGTGGGAGAGCCTTGGATGGCTCCTTGTCACAGTTACCCTCTTCCACACATCTATGTATGTCTACCTTTGACTTATTATAGTGTGTTGTCCTTACATATATACCTGTAGTCCTATCCACTGTGTGTGCAAAGCATGTGTGGTGCATACTGAGGAGTGTCTGAAGTAATATCTGCAGCTGCCAGATATGTCTGGTCCACTGGTGTTTGCAGGCATGGCCTTTATGTGTTTAAGTGTGTGAGCATGACCAGTATGGCCGTCTGTTTTGCATGTGTGGGTCGGGTCCAGTTAGTTTATACTGCATTGCTGACCTTTGTGTTGCACGCCTACAGGTAGCCTGCTGTTTCTGCAGGGTCTCCGTTGATCATTTGACATGGACTGTTTCTACATTTCTGCAAAGGATGGGGGGTGCACCTGACTATTTCTACATTTCTACACAGGACTGAGGGGCACACTTGACTGTTACTATATTTCTACATAGGATGGGGAGCACACCTGACTATTTCTATGTTTCTACACAGGATTGGGGGGCACACCTGACTGTTACTATATTTCTATGTAGGATGGGGGCACACCTGACTATTTCTACATTTCTACACAGGATTGGGGGGCACACTTAACTGTTACTATATTTCTACGTAGAAACTTGTACACATTTTCTAGGACTATAATGGAATTTTGGGTACTCCATTTCAGTCTGTAGTCTTACCTATCATACTGGCTACAGGCATACCAGTGAATACAGATCTTAGCTTTTAATTACCTACATATTAGTTACTGACTTCCTAACCTTCAGAAATGGCATCTCACTGCCTGACCTGCTGTAGTCTGTTTGTGTAGGCCTGGTGGGGAGGTTACCATTAGGCCTCATTCAGAGGCCATAGCACAGCCTTTGTTTGTGTTTGTCTAAACCTGTCCTGCTGGCTGTGACTGTTGTTGGGTATGTGGCCCTCCTGACTAGCATGTGTGAGTCACTTACCTTGTGGGTGTCCCAGTATTGAGGGTGGTGCTGTGGGGCTGCCTATGTCAGATGCACATAGTACACTCCCTACACATAGTTAGGCACAGGTAGTGTAATGTTTGGCATCAATTTTACTGTATGTGAGAGTCAGAGAGAGGTGTTATTCACCGGGTCCCTCCCGTGTCAGTGTATGTGCTATGCGTTGACTCTTTGCCAAGGCCAGGGCATGCCACCTTCTGCCTACTGGGGCAGGCTCAGGTCATTCCTCCTCTGAGTCACTCTGCACCTGTGCAGGCCTTGGCATTGGTGGGGGGCTGTGTGACCCTGGCCCATGCTGTTCCTGCTGCAGCTGTTTCCGCAGGACCATATTGTGTAGCATGGCACATACAAGGACAATTTGGGTACATGTAGCTGGTGAGTACTGCAATGCTCCACCGGATGTGTTCAGGCACCGGAACCGTGACTTGAGCATCCCAAACACACACTCTATTATGATTCTTGTTTGTGCATGTGCCTCATTATGGAGTTCTTGTTCGGGTGTGTGTGAATTTCTAATGGGTGTCATCAGGCACGGCTCAAGTGCATATCCAGCATCCCCCACTAGGTGACCGTGTGGGATGTTCCCATTGGCAAATCTCTGGTACAGCTGTGTCAGATTCCAGATGTGCCAATCGTGGTAGCTTCCAGGGCAGCCAGCACACACATTCATTACTATGTCCTGGGCATCACACATGACCTGGCAGTTGATGGAGGGGAAGCCCTTGTGGTTGATGTAGACCCTACCCCCTCACAGGGTGGTAATTTGATGCATATGTGTGTGCAGTCTATTGCACCCACTACCTCAGGGTATTCTGCTATTTGGTGGAAGAGACGCATATTGCAGGCCAACGCCTGCTGGGTGTTGGGGAAATATACGTGCTCACTGCCATGTGATGACATGGCATCCAAGAACTGGTGGAGTACCCTGTATGCTGATGCCTGTGAAATCCCCCATAATATCCCCAATTGGCCTTTGGAAGATACCAGTAGCTAGTATTTTTAGGCCTACACATACCTTGGTATCCACTGGGATGGGTTTCCCTGTTTGTTCTGTGTGCCAGGCATGGCCGGCACAGCTCAACAATTTGTTGTAGGAGGTCCCTGTCCACCCTGTAGTGTTCCACTATCTCAAGCTCATGTAGCCCCTGGTAGGTTACCCTGGGTCTTTACACTCTTCTCCATTTCCTCACTGTAGGTTGGTCAGCAGCATTCACATCCTCACCAGCCACAGCCTTTTTCACAAGTTGTATGATAGCTATTGCAGCCCCTATCATTTTGCTGTTGTGAGTGTTAAAAGTTCCCTGCTTGTTTACACCGGTGGTGTAGAGTGTGGGAAAACCAGAGGGGAAGGTGTTTGCTTAGTTTATAGTAGTGTTCTGGGCTGGTCTGCTACCTGTGTAATTGGCTGATTCTAATACATTTCACCTGCCAGCTAAGCTAGTTCTCCTTGATTACCTTCCTACTGCTGTTTTCCATTCGCATTGCCTTCCTGTTTAAGCCCGTGTGTGCACCGCCCAAACAGAGTGCTCAAATGTGCACACTGCTACTATTTCCAGGTTTCACCTCTTTTTTTCTTCCTGTAAATCCCAGTGCGCGGCATGCACACCCACTTAGGCTTTGTAAAGAGTGCTATGCAGATTAAGACACACCCCCTAGCTAAGCTCTGCTAAGCTAGGAGCAGACCCAAGCTACAGGGCTCCAGTCTGCTTACAGTATGCATGACACACACCCCCATGATGTCACCTAACTCCTAGGCTTGCACCAGGCTATTCCTACTCTTGCACTGTTGGGACCTGATTCACATTCTGGGGAAAACTGGGATTCACTATCCTTTCCATTATTTGAATAGGATTGCCTGTGAATGCATAGTTACATGTCTTACACTGAGCCACCCCCATTAGCAACCACTACTCACTGGCCATGTTGTTTTCTGCCTGCCATCGACTTGCATGGCAGAATGCTGATTTTAGTTAGAATGTTTATTTTAGGTTTATTTTCTTATTATCCCCCGATCCCGTTTGCATGCCGCTGTCCTACGCTTAAACAGCTGATATCAGCGATAAAAAAACAAAAGTTGATTTTTTTATTTTCTGATTTGTTTGCAATGCCAGTGGCCTTATACTTGGCCATTGGCATGCTTCCTCAATTTTATGCAGCCTTTATTTGGAGCTGTCACAGCTACGTTTTGGATGTTTTAGGAATGTGCTTGGTTACTGACCGAGTACATTTCTACTGATTGCACTAGTCCTGCACGGATGGTTGCAAGCTTCCTGGATCACAAATTCACTTCATTTGCATGGATTTCTCCTGCAAATGGGGTGATTTGCATACAAGGGCTTCGTCCATGCAGGATTAGTGCATGAGCTTTCGTGCATGTCCATGCAGGCTGTTCCTGGATCGTACGGCAGACATATTGCCTGTTTGAGCTCCTGCACTGATCTTGCACTCTGTGCAAGCTTTTGAGAATCTGAGGGTGTATCTTTCCCTCGAGAAAAGAACATTCTGTATTTCTGTATTTTCTGCACATTTCATGCTTATCTTTCCTTTCTAATAAACTGTCTTTCTCTGAAACTGCATACGTGTCTGACTCCATATTTTCCAGGCCTTATTCTACCTAAATGTACTATAGTGAATTTTCTGAAAATACCCTAACTCTAACATTTCCTTGATTCTTCTGTTAAGAAAGAAAACAGAAAAAGAACAGTCTGCAGCCTTCCCTTGGGAACTGTTATCTCTCATGCTTGACCAGTAAGGTTATTCTTAACTGTCTTTTTTAAATGCCTGATATTGTGCCTTTTAATCTGCATATTGCCTGATAGCTACTTTAAAATGGAAGTCCCTGATCTAACACAAAATATTAAACTCCCAATTTTTATGCATGTCACGTATAACATTTGTCACCTGGTGTCCATTCAGAAGGGTCTTGCACAGGCAGAGAGAAATTCAAGTATTCAAAACAGACATACACATATATACACACACACACACACACACACACACACACACACACACACACACACACACACACACACACACACAAGCACATACATTTATTCATGAATAAATAAGTTTGGCAAATAAACTGCATTGGTTCTTTTTCAGGGCAGTGAATATTTTTAAATTGTGTGCAGCAGTTTGAAACAGCCACTGAATGAAGGATGAGGAGGCAGCATGGATGAATGACTGGTCTGTAGATACAAGGCAGAGTTCATTGTTAGAAAGTTAGCACAGTGACCATTATAACTTAGGAAAAGGCATATTCCACAGATATACTCTGTCACATTTACCAGCCATTATTGATAAGAGCAATCAAAATACTCAGATTCAGTACTGGCTTGAAAAATCAAAGCTGCTATAAAACTGGCCAGATAGAGGCTAAACCTTTAGATCATAGACCTTTGCAGAATATTTTATATTTATTAGAAGACTGCTGTTTTTATACTCTGTTTGAATACATTTGAATATATGGTGTGTAGGCCAGAAAAATATAGTTAAGAATTCATATTAACAAAGGAATCTTTAAAACTGTAGCACCATATTGACTATTAAGAGTCCTTAAGAGTACTGAATGCTGGAAATTAATCTCTGTACAGGAGTCTATAAATGACAGAATGTAGGGATAGTGCTTCAAGACTGTCTTCACAGTGATGTGTCCTTAGTGTTGTCCTCTTTTTGTTAGAACCTTCCTGGATCTTTGTAGCTGCGTGATGTGTTTAAATAATTGTGTTCTAAAAATGGTATTATATTCTATAAGTTAGTACTAAGCTAAGTGCCCTTGCAAACCTAGCCAGTTATCCCTTTTGAGACTCAAACCCTGCATCTTGCATTTGTAAGGCAAACAACTTAACCATTAGGTCACCCTATAATTAATCTGAGCTGGGTAGAGTTAGAGTATAGAAGAATAATTACTTCTCTTGACCTGGATAAAAACCCTTAATTAATAATTAAACCAGGAAAATGATTTATTTTCAAATATCGCTGTATGGTGGTCAAAGGATAGGCGATTTTCTATGAAGGCGCTGAAATCTCTGACAAACATATCAGTCTGGAGTGGGGTATTGGCCATATTGTAAGCTGGTGTACATTTTTTTGTTAATCAAAGGTGAAAATGTTAACTTCTTTGCATTTAATTAAAGCCCATTTCTAATATACCCTTGACTTCCATGGTTTAATCTTTGCTGTAGTACAATGGAATCAGACACTGAGGAAACAGCAATACCCAGCATACAATCATCAGCAAATTGTTAGCCATATGTTTGGGTTAGTGGTTTAGATATCTGAGAAGCAGCTTTCAAGTAGAGGAGATCTCACTACTGGATGCCAAGGAATGCCACTACACCTCTCAGCTGTACCTTATTGTGGGGAACTTTCCTCATTTTGAGTCTTACAATTCCATGTTCCACATCGTTTCACACTAAAAGGAACTATCACGCATTCATTACTAACAGTTTCTAAAGTATAAAGTAGGCCATTTTCATCATGCTGTGACCTTTTCAGTTGGAATTGTAAGCAAGTGTTCCACAATTCACCCATCTGCTGCACACCATAAAAAATAATGTTTGGAATTTTGCAGGAGAAGGGCTGAGAGTTATGAATCTCACTATTCATGTTTATGCTTTTTGAGGTGGTACCTGACTTTTTTTAACTGCTTAGGTTCTATTTGAAAGCCAGTTTGTTATCATTCTTACAACATAAGAGACTCACCCCCCCAACACACACACACACACACACATATATATATATATATATATATATATATATATATATATATATATGTGTGTGTGTGTGTGTGTGTGTGTGTGTGTGTGTGTGTGTGTGTGTATGGGCTCCCTTCTATATCACAAAATCTTACATTCTCGAAGACAAAATTACCGAGACCATTGTGCCGAAATATTAGAAGTGAAACTACATAATACCAAATGTCAAAATATTGAATCAGCTATTTTAGTACTGCTGCTTATCTTTTAAAAGGATACTGTTCCTTTAAGACATTTTAGGTTGTACAGAATTAAGAAAAAAATATAGTTCCCATTGTATAACAAGCTCCAGTTCAAGTCTCAGATAGATAAGGAAGTGTTGCTGGTACTACAGTATGCATATTATTTAGAAAAGGGAATGTAAATGAACAGTACTGGTGTTCTTACTGGAAGTTGATGGAGGAACAGAACAGTATATTTATGCTTGTTGTCATTGTAGTGCAATCTCTGATTTGATGTAGTTAATTAGCCGAGGATGTTGGGGATGCAGCCCCCCAATTTTGTGGTAGTCGTTTTTTGAGGTTTCAGGATCTTCATATTTTAACATTTTGGTGTTGGTGTTTTCATCTTTGGGAATTTGAGATTTTGTGATTTGAAAGTAGATCCATATATATATATATATATATATATATATATATATATATATATATATATATATATATATATAGAGAGAGAGAGAGAGATCTATCTATATGTACATGTATATGTATTTACATATGCATTTTAGCTTATTTGTAATTACAGAGTTGCAAATAGTGGCAAAGGCCTTCCAGATCCAGGTAAACTCAATGAACTGCATGGCTGTTGTCTATAGCTTCAGATACATTCTCAAAGAAGTTTACTAAATTAAGTAGGCATGATCCCTTTGACAAAACCATGCTGTTGTGATTCTAGAGCAATATATATTTTTTATAACAGAGATTATGAAACTAACTATATAATATGTTCTACAACTTTACAATTTATGCTTGTTACACTGATAGGACTATAGTTCATGGGCTCTGAGGTGGAACCCGTTTAGGCAATGGCATAATGATAGCGATTTTCCATAACTCACGCACATATCCTGTGGCCAGGCTTAAGTTAAACAGTTTTAGGAAGGGTTCAGAAAGGTCTTGTTTGACACTTGCTGATTAAACAAATGTGAATATTGTTGGGAACCAGAGAGGTTGTACTTTAGCCTTACCCTCAGCAGTTATGACATGTTCCATTATAGTCGTGAGGGAGGAAAGGACTCAGACATTTGTGAACTTCAATAACTTTTTCAAGTGTGAAGCTGGGATTATTTTTTCTCCAGAATAGCAACAAATGCTTCTGGGTGTGCCAACAAAAAGAACTCAAAATGAAAGTCATACAGAACTGCAGATGCATTTTCATACACAATATTCTAAAGAGACTTCTTTCTCTGCAAGTATATTATCTTTATGAGAAGAATGGTAAAGCATTGTTGTGAGTTATTTCTTAATTGCCCAATGTAGTTAAGAAGGATTCATGATTATCCTTGACTTCAGATGTCAATTTTTGTGTTTCACTTTGATCTTTCTTATGCAGCTTTACAGTTTTTGTGATCTTTTTGAGAGTGTCACTAATGTGGGTAGATTTTGATTTATTATAAGCCTTAGTTTTTTTCAGTTTATTAATGTTGCTACTGCACCATGGTGGTCTATTTTTTCATTCCTCAATATATTTAGCTCCGACTGGAGATGCTTGATTTATGCAGTTTTTTAGATGTCAGTAAAATTTATTGACAAAAGTGCCAGCTTAGGTTATATGGAAGCTGGAAATCTTGAAGTTAAATTTCAAGGCCTCATCATATGAATGTAAAGTTATTCATTCAGGTAGATTTCAATACATTAAAGAAGATTACTGATTTAGGATTGGATATGACCAAGGATTAAAATACTAAATGAGTATTTATTGTAGGTACATTATTATGGAGGATGAGGTCTAGAAGATTTTGACCTACAGTGGGCTGGTTTATTATTTCTACAAGGGAGGTAACATTTATTAACATTAGAAATCATTGGGTATACCTGACTTTTGTGGCGCATGCATTCCGGTTAATCAATGGATAGTTAAAATCACTTGTTGAAAAGGTATTATTTATGTGCAGCTTAGTGATCCCATTTAGAAATCTTTTATAGCCCTTTGGGGACATAGAGGGTGCCTGTAGTAGGCTATGAGGGGGGTAAGAGAAGACATTATTAATAAATAATGCATTTCCTTTTATGAAATGATCAGTACCAGTTAATTGTATACAGTCTATGAGATGTGATAGTTAATAGTGAGACAGCAGTTACAGGAAAACAATTTCAATTCCACAGTGCAACACAACTTACTGTTGTGTTTAATACAGCAAGGAGAAATCCCATCAGAGGTGGTCAATCCAGTAACAGTGTGCAGTAAGAAAATGCAGAATACAGCAGCACAGCCAGTTGGAGCAATATGTCTTGTGCAGCTAAGTCATAACATTTCACAATAGCTGTGAGAATATATGTGAGTTATAGGGTCCACATGGGCAGAGAGAAGTGAAGAAACATTAACCCAGGAGGAAACTCATTTTACCAAACACTTTTACAATAAATGTCTAGCCATCAACCATTATATACCAAAACCTACAAAAGGCTATACATGTATTCTTTGAAAGAAAGCATGTATTATTATCTCGGTTTAGGCAAAGTGCTTTTTCAAAGGGGTCATATCCTTCCATCCCAAACACCCTTCTTATTAAGTTTATTACCTCTGAGGATGTAAAACCTTGTGACGAATGAAAACTAGATTTTCAATGAAAAATAAGTGTTTCCTAAACTCTCCTCACTCAATGAGCTTGGACTTTGTATATAACTTCATGAGACCACCACCACAGCAAGCTGGATTTTCAACAAATAGCTGTTTACAATCAACAAAATAGTTGGTGAAGTGTCAGTCTCCTGTGAACTCTAAGTAAACTGTAATGTCTGTGCATGATAATAAGGTGAGAAACCTATTCTGGATAAACGTGAAAATGTTAAGTGCCAGAGTGTGTATCTCATTTCATGAATGAATAATTATTATATACCTTCAGGTTCAGACATGCACATAAAGTAACAGAAGTGACTTTTCCAGTGTAAATTTTGGGTCTCTATTAGAGAGTTGGGATAAAGAAGCTTTGATAACATTATTTTTTGTCTGGATATACACATCCAACACATTATCACCTATTCAATGAAACTAGATTATAGATGAATATCAGTGTGCAGCTTGGGCAGTTGATGGTATATTCCCTCCACTAAAGGAAAGGAGTTTTGTACAACCATTTAATGTTTTTTTTTTTACTTTTGTTTTCAAATAAATTGCCTAAACAAAATAATGTACATTCTTTATTTGAAAGAAAGCATGTATTATATCTCTTTTTAGTCTAAGTGAAGCAGGCCAGTCAGAGGCTTCAATTTATTTTACTGTGGATGCCCGTGCAATGTTGCTTACTGACAGACGTCAATAGCAGGGAATGCTAGTGTACAAACTTTGTATAAGGAGACACAGTTCTAATTAGATAGTGAGTATAAGAAATACATTTTCTCAGTGGGTAAGAGACTAGGTTAGCAAGAAATTGCAAAGTGTTTCCAAGATACAGGACATATCAAGAACTCTACTCTCAGTACCACAAATGTACATTTCATATGACTAAAATGATAATTCTGGTAATAACACAAGAAGGTAATTGCTCGGTACTGGTATTTTTTAATGAAACTGATTTAATATGATGTGACATTTGTATCGTTCTACATATGAAACACTCTCATGCTTATCGAATCAGTAATATTCTGTGCAATGTGAATGATTTCTAAACACTTAAGTTAGTATTGCTCTCTTAAAGAGGTTATGCACAATTGCCAGATGACCACATGTAAATATTTTATCTCATAAATTTCAGCTCTGTTGTTCCATATACTGACAAGAGAAAAGAAATGTACACAAGAAAATATTACTACTTCTTTAAAATGGATTAAGTTTTAGGGTTTGCAACTTTCCTTAAGTTCTCCATGCAGTTTCCTCTCCAGTTCTGTGCAACCGATGGTCAAAATGCAAAAATAAAATTACAGATATTTCAGCATCAGAATGCTATAATGCATCATCCATGAACGTGCTATATTTGATTAGTCTACAGTACATAAGAATATGTCATGACAAATACAAAAAGGTCAGTGTATCACTGCTGTTTCTTACTAAAAGAAATTCCATATTCTGGATCAGGCCTTTCGGCTTTTAAGTGTAAACATACACAAAATCGGTAATCAGTTATTTGTATTCCAAGCTTCTGCTGATTTTAGGTTTGTTTGGCTTACATGGAAATTTTTAAATGCAAACAATGCCTGATCATAAATGTCTCACTGACTGTAAACTATATCATGTCACATAACAAAAATGTTTAAGAAAGTAGTATGACTTTAGTTTTACAGCTTTGTATATTTCTAGAATTACCTATAGATAGATATGTTGTCACCCACATTCATTTTATTTTAATTAATAATCTGTTAAATGAATTCTTGTGGATCATTTTCAACAACACAAGGTCAAATATAGCAAACATGGACAGTTTCAACAAGAATGTCTTAGGGAGGACACAGGAATTCCTGAGAAGAGGTAGAGTGGAACCATTGGGCATTTCTTTGGGAAGTCACTGGAGTATCTGAGAAGAAATACAGGATGCTGTCAACCATGCAAGCTCTATACAAGTAGTAACTGGAAGTGAGGATAAGCCCCTAAATCCTTGAGCCATGCATTAGAGAATTAAGTGCACCTTGGACAATAGGCAATTTTCAAACCATACTGCCACACACACACACACACACACACACACACACACACTCATGTTTTTTGAGGGGGGCATGTATAAATGCTCATGTTTCTTTAGATCTTTTGGATTCACCTTCTTCACTTAAGATCAATCAAACTGCTGTCATTATATTCCATTGATGTCCATACCCATTAATTACAGCCAGTTGACTGCACACACCTCATTTGCCTGACTGATAAAAAGGGTACAGTAAAGTATCTCAGCTTGCTTTGCACAAATGCACACTAGTTTTGTAAAGCCAGACTAATGACTTTTTACCCTAATCATGACAAGGAGCCAGATTTAGTCATTCTCATCCAAAGATGGCCTTTGCACCTAGCAATTATAATCATTGTAGCTTGTGTTCCTTCTATTAAACATCTGAGGGTAACACAGACAGCAATTAGGCTATAATATCATGGACAAGTTTCAAGTTTGCTTGATACAAAGACTCAGCAGGGAATAAACATTCCAATGTATTTCATACAAATGGACACTACTCTTATAAAGCCAAACCTAATAAACAAACAGCAAAATCTTAAGTTGTTTTCATTCACAGCCAAAAACCCACATTTAGTGACTCAAGACAACAAAATATTTCAAGAGAAAGATTTAATAAAATTACAGTCCATATCAGAGATGGAAGAGAATTTTGAATTTTGAACAGTGCAGTTAGTGGGCATAATGTATTCACAAGTTAAGGCCCAAACCTGACTAAATACTTCTAACATGTCTACTCCTCTATATTTTGCATATCCAAAATTGCATTGATTTGGATTTGCAGTACTTTTATTTACAAACTACAGACATTATTTATTACAGCAAAGTTAGTGCAGCTTCACCTGAGTTGGAGAGGAGTCGTGAGGTTGGCCCTGGCTGATGTCTCACCTGTTTTTTCATTAGTAAATAAATCCATCTCTCTCTGAACACCACGCAACCTTTTTGGGTAGAAAGATACTGTCCTCCCTACTATGACATAATTAGATTAACGCATACTTCTGCACAGTAACCCATTATATTCATTTTCTTAGGACTGAGTGTTGCTGACCTTCTGCTCTCAGGCCTTTTTTTTATAAGTACTGGCTCACCTCTTCTCTGATTGGCTAACAGGCTGTTGTAACCTGTCCCTGCCCTCTGCCAAAGAAAAAAAGAATTCCAGTAAACAATATCAATCATGTATTAGAAGGGTGCCAATCTGTACATCATGACAACTTGCCTGGCAAGGATGAAGATTAACACATTGAGCCAACACTGATATATTTGAAAAGCATGGGTGGTGCAGTACAAAGGATCACTGGGAGCTGCTTAGTAATGTATTTACTTATTTATATGGTTAGTTTTAAGTAAACATTTATTTTCTTATAAATAAAGAATTTCTTTATTTTAAGTACATACTACAGTATCTATCACTTAATGCTTGTTTTTTTTCATGAAAAGCAAGCACATTTTTTGTTAACGATTGTTATGCTCAGCATGTAAGCTAGCTAAAGTTAGATGTATCTGTTTCACCCATATTAAAATCCACCACTGCGTCTACGTCTCATTAATACATTGCAATAAATTGCAGATTACATATATGCACACACAAGCATACATACAAACAAATGTACAAAAGGAATAAAACAGAATTTGGGTGGCACACTGTTTTTAGAACTCGGTACTCAATGCTTTCAGTCTTTCAGTGTAACATTATGCCACCAAAAAAATTCACCAGTAATATTTATCTAGCTTTAAATCTTATGATACTTGTCACTGAAATCACTATTACTGGCATGAGTTCTTTTGGTGTTTAATTTACAAGGTGTTGCTTAAGTTGGCTCCTACTCTACCTACAGCCTTTTAGAAAATGTAGTGTAGAATCCTAAAATTTAAGGGGAAAATGTTTAACAACAGTGTTAAAGTAATGCTTAGACTTTCAGTGTTGAATTATCAAATGTTAGAAATCTCAAGTGTATACTTTTGATACTACTCATACTTTTCATACTATTCATACTTTTCATACTGTTCATACTTTCATTCTCACTGTTTTACAATTATCAATGTGATCTTTGGAATTTAAGTCGGAACTCCACTCCTAGCAAGTGTTGGGGGATTAGTGAAAACAGAGCATGCCAGTCTAGTTGGAAGGGGAATTATATCCACATTCTAGCTTTAAATGTGCAGGATTTTGTGATATATGCGTGTAAAGGCTTTGTACTCATGTGTCTTGGGCCTAATATCGAAGTATTGCAGAATTTCTGGATAAACAGAACAATTCATGGGGAAGTCATTAAGGCTACAAGAAAGGTCTGTTTGTCTGTATATTAGCAATGATCCTTGCTGTTGCAGTTTAAATAATGTTACCACATTCCTTAATGCTCTTTCTTCCCTTATAACAGTGATGAAATTAATGCCTTAGCTGCACCATTGTTACCACAGTCCTCAAGAAACCCCAAAATGTGTCTTTAATGTACATGGGAAATAGTTGGAGAAAGTCTATTATGAAGTAGTGATGCATTGCCTTAAATGTTGATTTCAAACAGAATCATCTTATCAGAGTAACACAAAATGATGCGGTATATGTAAGTGGGCTTTTCAACCCTGATACAAGTCTTTTCCTCCAATGCTGGCCAAGAGAAGTACTAATGCGTTAGATCAAATATAGTCTGAGTGCTTTATGTATGTGTTTTTGTGTGTACGTGTGTGATTCCTCATATTTATATATATGTGTGTCATTCTAGGAGCTGTTTCATGTAGTTGGATAATATAATGAGTGAGCTGTAGAATGTCATATGAATAAAATGAACATATTGGGTAAGAAAAATAAATAAATCTGATGCTCCCTCATTGTGTGTGCAAATCGGGGGACTTACTGTGAATAGAAATTTCCAGAGATTCAACCAAAGAGGAAAGTTTTAATCAGGTCTAAGGACTTAATGGGTCATGAATCATCACAAATGATGTATTTTCCAAGCTTAACTTTTGTACATAAATTTTAAAGTACGACTATCGTACCACATATATTGCTTTCAGTGTATCTGTGAGGGTGGAAACCTCACCACCAATGAATAATCATAAATGGGAACAGGAAATCACTCAAATGGGCAAGGGGGTGAAACACTCAGAGTGCTATTTGAGAGGAACTTTGAAATGAACAGAAGTCATTATATGTTATTAGTATTTGTAGAAACAGAACGAGTACCTTGGAGTTGAAATAGCTTTATCTTGCTAGAAGAATAAACTGCAACAATTGCAAAATGTAATTGCTCTTGCAAGCTGCTTTTCTGATTTGCTCAACTTTAGTCACATGAGAATACTTGGCTAACTATCTGTGCATCATCTTGCAATGTTATGGAATTGCTCACATTGCAACTGTGTTGTATTTTCCTCAAGGGAAAACATAAGATGCTGCTTCAAGTTATAGTCTCTAGGTGTCCATGTCCAAATGTTATCTGCTTGTCATTCCATCTACTGTAGGATAAATGCATCCTCCTTCATGTACTTCTGTACATGTATTTTTATCTTTTGCATTGTATATAAATGCACTCAGTTCTGTTTTTAACAGTGCTTTTATTGAATTTCATTGAGTTTTTTATTTTATTTATTTTTTTACTTTTAAGTGTGACTGTGATCCAAAATATGCAATTTACAGCAGCACAATTGCATTTGTTTATCTTACCATCTTAGTTGTTTTTGTATAATAAAATTAACACCCACAAAAGTATTTATATATTTAACTACATGACAGGTATGTGGAGTTAATAAGCATAAGTTTAATTTATCTAATGTTGTCAAAACTCACTTTCCTTCTAGAACACACAGATCAGCTTATGACATGTTCAAATTCTATAAAGAGATGCTCGTGTCAAGAAAGGGCCCTAACCTCCTTTTCCCAACAATTTTTATACAAGTTGTTTTCAGTTTGTATTTCTGATACCTTTGCAAAACTTCTGGCTTGAACTTGTCATTTATGTAAAAAAAGGTTATCTAAGAAAAAAGTAAGCAAAAGTCATGCCAGCAAGGGGTGTATGCTTCATCAACAGGGAGTCAGAATTATAAAAGGGAGAAGGATATTCTAAGGTACAATGCAGAATATCTTAAAAACAGAGATAATGGCCCCAAAAAAGAAATGCACAACACCTTTCTGATGACATTCAAGTAACTACTTTTATCCCAAGGGGTGTGCAAAAAGAGAGACTGAGTGAATGAGTTATACGGTTTTAGCAATCAACTGGGCACACAGATAACTAATTTTTTGTCATGCTAAAGTGGTAACAAAAATAAGTTATTCCATTCACCCTTCTACTGTACAAAATCCAAAGAAGAATGAGGTTTAAAATTATGGCCAAAGGTCTCTCCATTAGAAGTGGTATTGAGGGGTTATCGGGGCCCAATACAGTAGTCTATCCCCATCACTGATAGCATTTGTCTACTATTACCACTGTCTTGCCAGTAAGTATCTGCTGTATTATAGTCTGCATCATAATTAAGCAACTGACAGTAACAGCTACTGTGTCTCTTTAACTGAAAGTAAGGATAAACGTACTTTAATCACAAGCACTGCTACCATATTTGCAAATAAATATTTCTACCATCCCTGCTATACCAGAAAGCAGTAGGCTACATTACTAATATTGTTCTAACAAAATTGTATTTTTTTATTTTATTTTTTTTATTTTACATTTGTTGACCGGGCTAGTCTAGCTGGATACATATCCTTTTTCAGTAGAGGCCCGGGGAGAAAAGCTCCCAATAATAAGAAAGTTAAACACTACAATTTGATAGAAATCTTACATTGTAAAGAATAAGAAAACAGTAAAACAACAGTATATACATGCTAGTAGAGAAAAATCATAGGTTAAATTGGTCACATGACATAAGTACATAAAGAGGAAGTAAATTCAATGATAATAGTTTGTGAGAGAGAAGTGAGTAGGATACTGTGAGACCTATAGGAATTAATCTGGGTTTGGACATGGGCATAACCAGCGGGACTTGAAATATTCTCTAAGATTGTTTTTGAATAGAATGAGTGAAGTCATGAGTTTAAGGTTGTTGGGAAGGGAATTCCATAGTTTTCCAATAGAGTCAGCGTAAAGAGCATCGCCGCCTGTATTGTTAGATTTGATGGTTAGTACTTGAATACTATTTGATGACCGAAGGGAACTTAAGTTGGTGTAGGGGGTCAGGATTTTGGTCAGTGAGGGGGTTTTGCCAGGTTGATAATTATTTTGAATGCTTCCGTTAGTTGATTAAATTTAAGAAGATTGGGCAGTTCTAACCAGTCGAGTTTCTTGAGGTTTAGGCAATGGTGTGTACGATAAGGTGTTCCTGTTATGAATTTGGCTATGTGGTGGTAGGTGGTAGAAAGGTTATTGAGCTCACGTTTATTAAGGAAGGAAAATATCGGGGAGGCGTATAGTAGCATGGAAAGGAGATGCGCACGGGCAATGGTTAATTTTGCTTGAGGAGTAAGAAAGTTCCTGATTCTGTACATTGAACCTAGTTTCTTGTTAACAGATTTAATGGTTTGGGAAATGTGGAGATCGAATTTGAGCTTATGGTCAATAGTGACACCTAATAGCTTGGTGTGGGAGACGGGTTCTATGATGGTGCCATTAGAGGATTCCACAAAAAAGGAGCTAGGATTAGCTGGTTGCGACATTAGGGCTAAGGAAGTGGTAGACGAGGGGAAGAATAAAAGTAACTTGGTTTTAGTTGGATTTAGTATGAGTTTCAGGTCAGAGAACCATTTTTCAACTTTGGCAAAACATTGTTGGGTGGCTGCTTGAAGTTTCTGGAGAGAAAGATCAGAGCAGATCAGGGTAGAGTCGTCCGCATATTGGATGCAGGTGGCTCTGGGGATGATAGTGTGAAGATCATTTATAAAAACAGAGAAAAGAAGGGGACCAAGTATGGAGCCCTGTGGGACACCACTGTTGTTATGGAGTAGTTGAGATAGACTATTTTGCCATTGGACTGCTTGCTGCCAGTCAGAAAGGTAGTCCTTGAACCAGTTTAGCGCCAAGTTGTCCAGATGAAGGGTTTGCAGGGTGTGGAGTAAAAGCTGGTGGTTGACCATGTCGAAAGCTTTTGATAGATCAAGAAAGAGTGCAGAGGATATAAGTTTTTTGTTGCGGTTGCTATTTACTGAGTCGACAAAGGAGAGGAGGGCAGTGGTAGTACTATGATGGGGGCGAAAACCATGCTGGGTAATGGACAGTAGATTATTGATGGTGAGGTAGTGTAGGAGTTGTTTGTGAATACACCGTTCCAAAATTTTGGCTATTGGAGATAGTATTGCGATAGGCCTGTAGTTAGATGTTTCAGTGGAGGAGCCTCCCTTATGAAGTGGAATGATGTACGAAATTTTCCAAATAGGGGGGATGGTGGCCTCAGTTATGGATCTGTTAATCAAAATTGATATGGGATAGGCAATGACATCAGAGGCTAATTGGAGGTATTCCGCTGGGAGACGATCGGCCGCAAGGGTGGACGGTTTCAGTTTTTTTATTAGGGTACGAATATAGGAGGTGGATACTGTTTGTAGGTTAAAGGAGCGAGGAGGTGAGTCATGAGGAAGAGTTAAGGATGGAGAGGAAGTGGGTAGATGGTTGGCTAGGGACTGGATGGTCTCTGTAAAAAAAATATTAAAGGAGTTGGCTACTTCTTCTGGTTTTTTACTAATGAGTTTCTCAGGTATTGGGGTAGAAGATTTACCAGGATGGAGGAGGTTGTTAAATCCAGCCCAAAACTTTTTTGGGTTAGACTGATGTTTATCCTGGAGGTGACAGTAATACTGTTTTTTATCTCTAGTAATGTCAGATTTAGTGGAGTTTCTAAGCTGTTGGAATTTGATACGATCTAGGGGAGTTTTGGTAGCTCTCCATTTATTCCAAGCTTGGTCGCGGAGTTTAATTTTTGCTTTGGTTTCTCTTGTTAGCCAGGGAGCTATGCGGTCCTTGGTTCTAACAAGACGATTTGGGGCGTGGGAGTCAAGAATGTTTAGGAAAGTGTCATTGAAGTATGACACACTCTCAGATAGGGGAAGAGTAGTTAGGGTAGACCAATTAAAGATTTTTAGTTCTGCTAGGAATAGCTCTAGGTTGAATTTTTTCTTGTTTCTAATAAGTTTATGTAGGGGTGGGTAAGAAGAACAAAGTTTGTGCTTTATAATATAAGTGACAAGGTGGTCACTAAGGTCGTTGGGGAGGGTACCGGTGGTATAGTTATTAGCATCTTTATTGGTAAGAATCCAGTCAATCGTACTCTCCTTTTGCTGTGAGTTACCAATTCTGGTAGGAGCTGTGATATTTTGGGAGAAGCCATAAAGATTGATTGGGTGGGGATTAGTCTTTGCGGAGCAGTGGGACCAGTCGATATTGAAGTCCCCTAGTATAATGGTTTCTTGAGGGTAGTTTGCGGCTAACCAACTTAGAGTTTGCTCAAGATTTTCAAGGTTTTTCCCTGGTGGGATATAGATTACTACAAGATTTATACATTTTTGGGAGTTTAGGCAAATCTTTAGTGCAATAAGTTCAATATTAGAGACCTGGGGGGGGGGTGCAAAGTGTTCCTAATGATGTTAAGTCTGTTTTTAAACATTACAGCTATTCCCCCACCCTTTTTGGTTATTCAATCGTTCCTTAGGATATTATAGCCAGGTGGAAGAATTTCTTCATCCTTTGTGGCAGGTTTGAGCCATGTTTCTGAGAGACACATGATATCTGGGGAATATGTGGCTATCATAGCATGTAAACTATGTATTTTGTTGTTTATGCTTCTTAGGTTGAGATGAAGAATGAGGAGGGAGGTATTAAGAGTATGGGGTAGTATTGAGGTGGCAGAGTCTAGATGAGAGGCGGGGCCTGGATTGGGGTGAATGTCTCCATGTTGAGGAATACATTGTTTTAGGTGATCTAAGAATCTTTGAAGTTTATATAGTATTTTAAGGTTAACTTTATTATTGGTTGATCTGGGGTAGTGGAGGGTTAGTTGCATATTATTAAAGCTTAGAGTTTTTGCAGGGTGGGGAGAAGGAACTATAAGGCTAGATGGAGGGTGTGTGTATATGGTAGTGTGGGCCTTGGGAAGTGGAATTCCTATTAGTGTTTGGTGTTCATAGCGTGATAGAAGGTAAAGGATAAGAAGAAGCAGCGATAGTGAGGAGATGATGGAATACATGGTTTTTACCATGATAGAGAGTGGGTGGTAGTTTATGGGGAGGGGGGATTAGGAGGGCTTACTGAATTTAGAGGGAGTGGCTAAATAGTGTGGGAGGAGGAGTTGTTAATCAGAGGACAGCCGTGAATGGAGGGGAGGAGGGTGGGATGGGCTTGATATCTCTATAAATTTAGAGGTAGTGGGGGCAGGTGGGATATGGGGGCAGGGTGGGGCGCGGAGCGAGCCCGAGCAAAGCGAGGGCGAAGTGGAGCAGGGAATACACCTGCCTGGAGGTTGCAGGGCCTTAGAGGCAGCTGGATAAAGTATAGGTTTCTGGTGAATAATAGGACCTTCCAATTTCAAGGACCTGAAAGGTACAGTTGGTTTCCAGCCTACAGAGCACTACCTATCTAAGTAAACTTAAAATATAGGTATTATTTTTACCCTAACAGTCGTTTTTCAGTTAAAGCTGATGCAGAGTATTGGGTTGTGCATTCGCACCATGGTAGGGTTAACTCGGAGTCGTCGCCAAGAACCTGGGAGCCACGCGATGGAAGTTTAGTGGGGGGGGGTGCCTAGAATGAGATAAAGGAGATAAACCACAGTTAAAGGCATGATTAAGTACAATAGCTTGAGCTTAGACACTACAGACTATATATAGGTGGTTATAGTAGTATGAGCTATGTTGTGTAAAGTAGTGGAAGAGAGGCGTAGAAAATCCACAGTGCCTTGCACCAAGCAAACTTCACTTACTTACTTACTAGCAGACGCAGTTAGTAAAATAGTCAAGTACAATAATTGTTAAGAGCCTGGCTCTGCTATAGAAAACATGTGCTAGCTAATAAATCTGGTGTCGGTAGATTGATCTATACAACTAAACAACTAAACAACTACAGATAAAGTCTTGAACGATGTCTACTCTGCGATTGCTAGACACTCGCTTATGCACAGTAAAAAAAAGTCATTTTAAACTGCAGAAAAAGTGAGACAAAACGTCCTATTGAACAGCAGTATTAATCAATCTTTGCCATGTTACAGATTTAGACCTTAGATCTGGCTACCCTGCGATTGCACAGTACTCGGTCTTACACAGAGAAATAAAACAATCTTTTGAACAGCAGTAAACCAAGGAAAACAAACATTGGTGTGAACAGTAGTACTAATCAACTTTGACAGGCTGAGCGTTTTATAAGCAAAGAACGCCAGCAGCTTTTTAAATACATGTACGCGTCTGGTATGACTGGATTATAGCAAGTACATCTGTTGCTCGTTCAGTGAGGAAATAAGCCATGGAACAATGTTTGTTGCCTAGCTATACACAGTTTTACAGTTGTTATCTTAGTTTAAACATAAGGCACCAGTAAGAACGGCGACCTGTGAGCCCCTGAGATGAGTTGTCGTTCTTACAGAGATGCGATAATTGAGACAACAGCAAAATGATATTTAGTAATATAAACAGTTTATAACAAGTTAGTTTGTACCTTTGGGAGAGGAGAGTCACCCAGGCAGGAGGACCGAGCAATGCCAGCAAATATTAGAGTAAGAAAAATGGCAGAATCTGGCGGGGAATATGAAAACTCCCTGACGTCAGAAAACCTGCCTGGAGGTTGCAGGGCCTTAGAGGCAGCTGGATAAAGTATAGGTTTCTGGTGAATAATAGGACCTTCCAATTTCAAGGACCTGAAAGGTACAGTTGGTTTCCAGCCTACAGAGCACTACCTATCTAAGTAAACTTAAAATATAGGTATTATTTTTACCCTAACAGTCGTTTTTCAGTTAAAGCTGATGCAGAGTATTGGGTTGTGCATTCGCACCATGGTAGGGTTAACTCAGAGTCGACGCCAAGAACCTGGGAGCCATGCGATGGAAATGTAGTGGGGGTGTGTGCCCTAACAGTCGTTTTTCAGTTAAAGCTGATGCAGAGTATTGGGTTGTGCATTCACACCATGGTAGGGTTAACCCGGAGTCGACACCAAGAACCTGGGAGCCACGCGATGGAAGTTTAGTGGGGGGGTGCCTTTGGGAGAGGAGAGTCACCCAGTCAGGAGGACCGAGCAATGCTTTAACTTGATTTGGTTTGCATGGCAAACGATTGTAGGTGACACTTTGACTTGCTTCATGTTATCATGAGTCAAAACAATCTTGTTGTTAATGAGCGGCTTCATCTTCCCTCCAGCTGAATTATCTCCTGTACAAAATATGTTCCTTTCTCGACCTCCAACATGAGAGATAGAGTAATACACTGGGATATGCCATGCCACACAGAGTGGTGTCTCTGGGACACTCCATGCCACATAGGTTGGGGTCTCTGGGACATTCCATGCCACATAGAGTGGGGTCACTGGGACACTCCATGCCACATTGTTTGGTATCAGAATCAGACTTAACTCTCATAGTTCTAGAGGGATGATAATTAAACTTTTCATTGTAAAGCCTAACTGCTGGTGCTTACAGAATACCAATTTCCTCTTTCCTTGTTAAACTTCAGCCGTTAACTGACTTCATAAACCAAGTGATCATAGCAGACGTCATAATAATATGATTTACCTTCTGCTGGTATAGTTCAACATTACCCAAATAAGTGTGATAACACCCAGTTTACCTTATTCACAAATTATCCAAAACTAGTGACACTGTATGACATACCAGGGTATTTTCTCACTGCAGTTATTGGCATTCCCCACAGGACAGTCAGGAATTGATAAGCCTATCTAAGGGTCATCCAGTCTCAAAATATCACTGTTGGTGGCATTAGCTCAACTGAGAGGAACCTTTCTTATTCTGAAGGTCCAGTGAGAAACTGGCATGTTTATGGGTGATTCTACACTTGGCTAAGATATGTTTTTAAAGGAAAAGTTTAAAAATGTATTAAACTGTATGAAAAGGCAGATACATTGTATAAAGAGGCTCACTCCCTTGTGGACATTTTGAGGGATCTCAGGGACTGGCTTTGGATCATGAGCTGGAGGTGCTCTGCTGTGTGAATTTCTTTTCTTGCCCATAGACTTTCCCTACTTTGATTGAGTAAAGTCATGGCTTTTAGGTAGTGCAGTTATATCTCAATGGTGTGTCTATTAGGGACTTCTTTCAACATGACCTAAGGATTGATACACTCAGTATAGCTTCACTGACAGGGCACAACTTAGAAGTGGATGACATGATGGTAAGGAGGAGGCTTGATCTCTTACGTATCAAGGGGAAAAGATAGAAGGGCAGTGCAGCAAAGCCACTTCACTTGGGATTTAGGTTCTACTACTCAGGAAGAGGGCAGGCCAGAAATGGTGTGGGAATTATGTAAAGGAGAGGCTTCAGAATACTGTGAGAAATGTCATCAGGATTAGTTACAGGCTTGTGGTGATCTGAATCCAGTGTAAGGATAGGGCACTATTCACAATCTCAGCCTGTGCCCCACAGGCTTCTGATAGTGAGGAAAAGAGTGCATTCAGACAGCAATTGCAGGACCTATAAGATAAAACAGGACAACATGAATTGGTTTTGATAGCGAGGACCTGAATGCACATATCCAGACAGACAGAAAAGGATATGAGGGCTGCCTGAGTTCAAATGGGTGGGGCAACAGGAATAAAGAACAGGTGCATGGGTTCATAGGTGTTTACTAGGCTAACAACCAGAAGGGCCTTTTTAAGCCTAGCAATGCATCCCAAATCTCTGACAAGTTCTGATACCTTTGATAAGTATAAGCATGGGCCTGACAGATGAACCATTTACAGGTTACCTGTTTGCATTAGAGACATAGGTCAGGCCATGCTAGACTTCTGTCTGGCAAATTACTTGATGGTGGTCAATACATGGTTCAACAAGGGAAACAGTCACAGGATCACAGACAGCAGTGGCCAACATGCAACTTAAGTAGAACATTGGGATAGAGTCAGTGATTTCAAAATCATCACCATGGAAAACAGTCGGCCCACAGCATAAACCACTTGTTTCCACAATCAGCTGCAAGCAGTGGTTAGAGAAGGCTCTAAAGTCAACAGAGACTAAGCTGAAGAACTGAAAGTTGACTGAAGCAAAAGGACACAACTTCAAGGACTTACCCAGGGTTCTAGCACCTCAGGAACAGGAGAACATTTCTAGAGTTGAAGAAGAATGGCAGCACCTCATATCAGTATGTGAGAAGACTATAGAACAGATATGTGGCCAAGCTAGGTAAAGAAGCAAGATGTATAAGGAAAGCTGGTGGTGGAATACAGAAGTCCAGGAAGCCATCAGAAGAAGAGTGCAGGATTAAGTGGGAGACAGAAAAGATGGACAAGGCTAAGAAGGAATACTGCTTGGCTAACAAAGAGGGTAAGAATTAGGCTTTCAGAGGCACTCTACCAGAAACTGTAACAGGATACAAGACAAAGACAGAAAGATAGAGATGTTAGTCAGACACCCTTCATAATGGATGCTAGCAAAATCCTGTTCATCAATCCATAAGACATCAAAAGTAGATGGAAGCAGTACTTCCAGCAGTTGCTGAATAAAGAAAACCTCACAGAAGCTGCACTGCCCCATACACAGACTACAATGAAAGAAGAAGAGAAGCCCACCATAGAAGAAGAAATAATAGCAGCACTAATGAAATGTTAAATCAGGGGAAGCAACAGGCTCAGATGAGGTCACTGCAGACATGAACAAGATGTTGAGTGATTTAGGGGAGAAATGGCTCCTGAGGGTATGCATAGCAGTATGGAGAGAAAGATGTATCCCATGTGACTGGAAAATAAGCATACTTATGCCAGTGAACAAGAACAAAGGGGGCATACACAACTGTGGGCAGTACAGAGGTAGCAGACTCCTGCCACACTGCAAGAAAGTTATGGAGAGAGTGATTAATAAACAGATACACAGAGTAGTAGAAAGTAAATGGGAGATGAACAGTCTGGATTCAGGTATTCAGGTCAGGATGCAGCACAACTGACACAATGTTATCAATGAGACAGATAGATGAGAATAAGCTAGATGTGAGGAAAGAGTCCAACTTGACAGTTCTACACTTGGAGAAATCATAGTACTAGGTCCCAAGAAAGTTGATTTGTCAGTTCTGTAGTGATTCAAGGTACCAGAAACATTGGTAGAATTAGAGCAGGTTATGTATAAGGACCCAATGACTCAAGTAGGAACAGTGTTTGGTTTCACAGAGGGACTTCCAGTGGGAATGGGTGTACATCACAGTTCAGCTGTGAGCACACTGCTGTTCATACAGGTGATGGACTGCATTAGCAAACAAGTTGGAGAGGACAGATCAACAAAGTTGCTGTATGCAGATCATATGGCATTACAGACTCAGAGCAAGAACTTCAGCAAAGGGTAGTGGGAATGGAATGGAAAACTGAAGGCGCATGAGATGAAATGAAGTATAGATGAGACAGTTGTAATGACAGCAAATGGTGAAAATCAGAATAAGCTGAGAAGTGAGATAGATGGAAAAATAATGGAACAGGTTAAGAGCTTCAAGTATCTGGGAGGGATGGCTGAGGAGAAAGGAAGTTTGAATTAGGAGGTCAAGGTTAGAATAAGATGGGTGGCAGCTTACTGGCACAGAGTGCAAGGTGTAGTGTGTGACACCCGTACCCTGGCCCAGCAATCAAGGAGCCTCAATCCTCACCACTAACACCAGTGAGGGGCATCTCATATAGGAAAAATGGATAACAAATACACACACTAAAGTGCAATTTCCCTTAAGAGCACACAGAAACCACAGTCAGTCCAGGGCTGGTCGCTCCCTTGCTCTCCAGGTCCCCAATAAGACTCCCCACTGGCACAGCTATTGGGTCCAGATCTCAGCCTAGTGGGCAAGTTAAAACCTCCAGCACCCTCTCTGACAACCAGTGCTTCGTGTCCCTGCCCAAGTAGCTCACACACACACACACACACACACACACACACACACACACACACACACACACACACACACACTTTGAGAAGAGTTTATACAACCACACAGACACTCCTGAGGAAAGTTGGCACAGGTTCTCCAGCTTTGCCATTTTTTCCCAGACTATACTGTAGTACAAGCTGCTACCACCAAACAATCAAAAAAGTAAACAAAATGCGTAGTCTCCTGTATAGGAACAGGCAATTCATAACCAGCTATACCAAAGCCACTATTGCAAGAACTCACCTATTATCCCCCCTACTGCATGCCTCCCCAATCCTGACTAATCTTCGCCACAGCAAACAAAACAAAATGGCATCTTGCTATAACAAGATTGCCAAGTTTGCTACAGGTGCCTCTAATAGATCCCATCACTGTCTCTCCCTCAAACAGTTCAACTGGCTTGAGTTGCCCCAACTACTACTTACTGCTCTATTCTTCACAGCCCACAAACTGTACTACCTCCCTGACAAAATGCCAGCACTACAGGATCCAATACAGCCCTACACTACCACTTGAACCTTAGGATCAGCAGACTGAAATCGTATAAATGTCATCAAACATAAGAATGAAGCAGGTAAAACTCTCTTTGGCTGTACAATGACAAATATCTGGAACTCACTCCCAAAGCACATATCTTCTAAAAGCTCTGCTTCACTATTTAAGAAACTACTTAAAAGCCACTATTTTACCAATTGGCTGTGCCCATGTGACTCCACAGGCGAATCCACTTACATTGCAGTGTTGCAATGATTCTGCCAAATATCAACTCTTACCTACTATCCTCTGAATACTTATTCTTACAAAACAATATTTTTCTGAATACATATTCTTACCAAGCAATGTTTTTCTGAATGCTTATTCTTGCCAAACAATGTTCTATTCTGATGGCATTGATTTATACATCTAAGCAGAAATGTTAAATATGTCCTATATGTACAATTGTGTGCCTTATGCGTACAGTTATGTAGTTTAAAAAAATGTATTTGTAGCATTGTTTTATGAGGAGCTTTTCTCTCTGGGCCTCTGCTGAAAATGGACCTGTGTCCAGTCAGACTTCCCTGGTCATCAAATGTAAAATAAATTAATAAATAAATAAAATATTCATCAGCTACTCAAAGGCCCTTAAAAGGGTGCCCAATTATTACTGTGCAATATTATTATCCAATTGGTAGTATAGCACAGGGCTAAAGCTATTGAAGTGGCTTTGTACAATTTTACCAAAGGCATGCAAGTACTCTAAAGAGCTTAAATTATCTCTACAAAAACAGCAACAGTAGAAAGGGATTAAAAATATTTAATAACAAATAGTCAAAACACAAGACAATACTTTTTGCTACACAGTGCTAGTCAAGAGTTCAGAGATCACAGAGTAATACTTAAAATAATTCAGTAGTACAGTTCTGGCATCACAGAAAAACACTTAGTCTAATCTTTCTAGTTTCTAGCTATTTCTAAGAGAAAACACAAGTCTAAGATAAATTTACATATAGAGCAAAACAGAGTGCCGATGAGTTGGATGGTCAAGACAAAAATGCTTAATGCTCTCTGATTCTCTCTGTTTTTAAAATCACATTCCTGATTCATATTACATCATTCTTCACACTTCCATGGGTTCCCAGGCTAACAGGCTACATTCTTTAGCAAGCTCACACCAGGTCGGGAAGCAAAGCCATTAAGGACATTTATGCATGCAAATTCTGGCCATTTCTCTGACCTTAAAACAATAGCAAGAATTCCTTCACCTAGACAGGCCGGAGCTGACTTTAAATATCAAAGGCAGTCATAAAATGCTTGACTTAGCTTCCTTACAGCAGAGTGCACTGTTGTTACATTTTTTTCATTTCCACATATAACACTATTTTTTCCATTTAAGACAACAAGCCTGTGGCTTACATTAATACTTACAAATGACAGAATTAATTATAAAATTATATCTGGCTAGGCTGGCAGCTTTCACATAGTGTATGGAAGAAGAATGCCAAAGGAGCTGAAATTTAAGATGTACAAAACAGTGCTGTGACCAGTACTAGCATGGGGTACAGAACATGGGCATTAAAGGTAGGGCAGTTGAGGAAGCTGAAGCTGATGATGATGAAGTGTCTGAGCTGGGTGGTAGGATGCACACAGTGGGACAGACGAAGAAATGAACACATCAGAAGTCAAAGTAACTCCAATTGCAGAGAAAGTCAAAGAGAACAATTTAAGGTGATGTGGACAAATGTGCAGAAAAAACAGATGACAATCTGGTGAAGAAGATTTGAGACTGAAAGGAAGAAGACGAGGAAACAAGGGCATCCATCATAGAGATGAATGGATTGTGTGAGAGAAGACTTGTGACAGTCAGTCATAATTGTCGAAAAAGGTAGGAGAGTGGCATTGAATCAAGAGAGATGATGACAGCTAACACAATACCAACCACATGTAGAAAGGGGGTTGATGATTATGATGATTAGTGATGGCAATGATTTGTTTGTTATTCATAATTTTATATTTACATTAAGATTTTCAGTTCTTTGAGTTAGATGTTATTGAGGGTCACAGTCTCTAATGTTGTGGTGGAGGAATCCAGGACAATACACTGTCACTATGCATAATAATGTACTGTGCTAGAGATATTGCTATTTGTTTGCTAGTAATTATGAATAGCTGCAATATTTTCATGCATACATTAATATTTCCAAAATGGAACTGACGTACAACTATAGCATAACACCTAGTGAAACATTACATTTTGTTGGTGAATGTTGTTTAGTAGTACTTGTGCTGTGAGCAGTATAGTTTGAGAGGTGACTGTTATTTATACTGTTTGTTTTACAAATTGGCATACTTTTTCATATCTGTGTTAATTATTTCATCAAACAAGACTCAGAGAAGAATTTCTTCCTGCCATGTAAAAACTCAACCTTATAAATAGGTGGTGCAGTTTCCAGGATATAGCTTAGGATTCATAGACAAGTGCTGCACATTTGAATAGAACTAATCTTTTAGAAAGCTACTGTGTGAAGAGACAAACAACTAAACAAATGTGCATTGGACATTGAAAAGGATTGATATAATGAGCAAAGGACTGTATAATTAAAGGCAGGTGAGGCAATGATGGGAAATACAGCACTAGTCTGAGCTACAGCAGGAGCACATGTGACTGTTGTCATGGAGATCACAGGCAAGTCACTGAGGTGCAGTCAAGTAATACACATGCATGTGTGCATTGCAGTACTGTATAACTGCAAGTAGCATCCAGCTTACAGAAGAAAGCCGGCACAGTGGTCAATGGATAAGTCACTGCCCCTATGCACAACAAAGTGGCAAGCTTAAAAATATGCGAATGTAGGAAAGTAAGAAATAAGACAACAGTAAACAGAGGAAAACACAGAAGGGAACCAATGATGTGAGAAAGGTAGGGGGAAATAAAGTTATTTATTTATTTATTTATTTTGAAGGGGGGTGATTTTGGAAATGTTACAAAAAAATTGAAACTGGGAGAGGTAGTTATGGATGGCTGTGGATAAAAAGGATGGAATGGAGGTAAAAAGGCAGGTAACAGAGCAGAGTGATAAACACAGAAGAAAGACACACAGATGGGTATTATTTACACAAATAGAAGAAAAACAGTGAATGGGCACATAGATACAAAGAGTGAACAAATAGTGATGGTGGGGGATGCATAATGGAGAATGACACATAAGAGAGGGAAAACTGCAGGATGGGTAGACAGAGTGGGGTCCTGGAACACTTGCATGCCATGATGAACCAGATGTCAACAAACACAGGCATCACTCATATGGGTTGTCAATATTATGAGTCAGCTGCTGTGCTTGCGGCCTAGTAATAGGGCCCTGCTAGCTATGTAACTATACATGTCATACATAAAGTAGGTTCATATTGTTGATGTGGACATGTAGTTGCCAGTGCACCTTGGCAAATACCAGCCTCTACAACTGATGCTCTGGTAACACAGGAGAGTCAGTTTGTCCACATTTAGGGCAGGAACTTTCACCTACCTAATGTAAAACAAACATGGAGTGCACCAGTTACCCCACCCTCATCCCCACAGCTCCCTGCTAAGAGGGAGAACTGGTGTTCTCTGGAGACTCAGCACTACAAACAACACTGGGGACAGACCGAGGTAATTGTGCCCTCATGTACTCCTCTTCCACAACTGGTCCAGCAGAAGTATGACATAATGAGGACAAATGGTCATACATATCCTACAAATACAAATGTAGTTATGTCTAGACTGTTATACATCATACTCATTCTGCCCCAGGGAGGGGTACTCCCTCCTTCTGTTTTATTCAGCTATGTTCAACTGCATGCCTCTGACAATGAAAATCAAAGTATGCATTGTTAAGTGTGAATGCATAACAATTAAGATAGTAGACAACAATGGCACTTAAAACATGCTTGCAATATAATTCAGACTTTTTGTCCTGAACACCTGCATCCTATTGGCAAAGCAGTTGGGGTGGGCCACATCAAGTCAATGCACCCATGCTGGCAGTGCTTATGGGAATGGCTGATGCCAGTGACATCATTCTGCATTCCACCTGTCTCAAGCCAGGAATATACCCTCTTCATTAAGTGGCCATATGTGCCTGTCAGTCACTCTCTTAAGTTCCTGTGTAAGAAGAAAAAATAACTCTCTGGTACTCCAAGCTGGAGTCCTGCATTCCTCAATACCTGAATAGCCATAGCCTCTCACTCAGGCCAAATTGTGGAGCAAAATTGCCACCACTTGCACACTGGCACATTTGTGAAACATATGTTGTGTACTGCAGTACTGCACTGTGGCACTAAGATGTGGTTGCAATGCTGTACCACAGCACTAGGACATGACCACAACACTGCATTTTAGTGCTGCAGATGTCCACATGCAGTATGCATGATCATGCAGGTTACATGATGGAGCTGTTCACACTATCATGTATAGATAGCATAGCATACACTGACAGTGATTCATGGGAGCATGCCATTCTTCAGGGAGTCTTTAAGCTGCAAGCCAGTAAACTAGGGGAATACTGTTGAAATGACTTAAAGTAATAGTAGACTTTGCTCATTTCTCTATTGCTGTCTGACCTAAGAGAAGATAAAGTTATGTCTGGGTGGTATAAAAGGGTGTCTCTCCACACAAAGGTTGCAGAGAAAGAAAAAAAGTAATAATAAAATAAAATTAAAAATATATATATACCTCCAAGGTTCAACAAAAGTTGCTTTGGCAGGTTTTTGTTTTTGTCCTGTCAGCAGTCAAATTAATGGCTGTTGATAGGCTGATATGATTCCAGATTCAGAAACCAGAAACAGTGACACTAACTGGCCTCATTACCATATATGCTATGCTAACTGGCTCTTGTAGTACTATGTATACCACTATCACCACATTGAGGAACAATTCTTATATCCATGCAACTTGAATATAAATGATGTTTAGTAAAATCTTAGTAGACCTGCCACTTTCCAGAGTTTAGGAAGGAGTTCTGCCAGGTAAAGTATCTCAGAAATAGCAGTAAACCTTGTGGTGAATATGAATGAAAATTAAGTAATTGTTAAGTATATGTTTAACAGGGAAGACATGACTGTAATATTGTTTTATTTGTGGGGAAGAGGTTAAGCTGACAAACAAGAACCAATAGGAAGGACATGTTACAAGGGATGTGGTTCAAGTGCTATATGTTGAGTCATGGCTACAGGGCATGAATGGGGATTGTACATAGCATAAACTGCAGCTAGATAACCAGATCCATAAGAGAGGAAGACATGATCACATAAATATGAATCTCATTGTATACCTTGTGAAACTTCTGACTGGGATGCTTTATCCTAAGGTGCACAACCAGAGTTCTATCACTTCGCTGCTATGGGTGCCATAAAGCCATGACTTCACAAGCCCACACAAATGATCCTACTGCCTGTTACTTCAGAGTAAATTGACCTCAGACAGCAGCATGTGATCCCTGACTCCCTACAGCCTCCTAGATTACAGGCCTACCTTGTTCATGTTCCATCACACTACTCCATATTATAGTGTGAAAGTCACTGTACTACCCCACCTGTGCAGTAATGGCATTCATGCACTGTCAATCCACTAAGTGTGAGTTTGGGGATGTCTGCAGTAGAAAATGTCCACTCTGGACACCATCCTGCATAACCTTGGTGTAAAAAAACATGCATTTTGTTTGATGTTGTCTGTGTCATGAGCCCTACCTGTGGACATGACACTGCCTCTTTCAATGCTGCAATGCATTACATCCATCTCTGCCTCTATGGTGGCACTGTTGTTGTTGCAAGTTCCTCATCATATTCTCTATCCTGGCCTTCGACTCCTTGTGATGACTGATATGGAAGAACCCGCCATGATGTTCACCTGATATGCAGTTCTTTATGAAACGCCATGTTGTGTAGCCTAGCATCCTTCAGTAGTCTGAATATGTGGTCCAATGCATGCCTTCACATAGCCTGGGGGTTTAATCATCGATTAGGGCTGTAATACATAACCAACATAACCTTCAACACCTAACGCACAACATATTATGTGGGTCTGAGTCTTAATTTGAATAGTGCCTGTATGTATGCACCTGTTGACATGCATGTATGTGCACCTACCAACCAGAAAGCCCTGCAGGATGTCTGCTTGCAGAAACTATTGATATAGCTCAGATGTGAGCCAAATGCATGAATCATGTGAACTGCCTAGATGGCACAAAAGCACACTATTTATAATGCCTATGGCATTACAAACCACTCGACAGTTCAAGGATTGAAGAGTGTAGCTGTTAATGTGTCACAGACTTTCTGAAGCAACTGGGATCTTGATAACAGCATTCATATAATCTATGGCTCCTGGAATTTCATGGAAATGGGTTATGTCATAGACAGCATGCATTGATAATGTCTTACCCATCCATTTTCCTTGGGAGCTAGATAAGGTCTTCCACAATTTGTAGCATTACATGGTGGAACTGGTATGGCATTTGTAAGATGGATGTTTGCAAAATCCCTTACATGTATCTAAAAGCCATTGGAAAGTCCATTGAAATACCTTTGAATCCATAAGGATATTCTTATCCAACACCCCCTTGATTCTACTTGTGGCATTACATATTGACTAGATAGCTTACAGTATCCCCACCCACTTGAGAATGGACCGCATTATGTTGGTTTGTGAGCTAATGGTATGTCAGGCACTGTCTGTACCATTTCAGGAGATGCAGACAGCCATGACATGCTGCATTGCAGCTGCTGGTTCTAATGGTGGTTCAAAACACATTGCTGCTTTGTTGATGCTGTTACTCCTAACATCAGTCTCACTGAAAAACATAAATGATGGTATTTGAAATTGTCATGCACCACAGTACATACCATCAATTTTATGTTTTAAGGAATCAGGCTGCCATTTTGTATTCCCTCAAAAATGGGTATGCACAACAGCACACAGCATCCATTTTTTTATTTTTATGAACCAGTCTGCCATTTTGTATTCCTTCATTTGTATAATCTGTGAGGCTTCTTTGAATGGAGTTCTTCATTTCCATGTCATTATGTACTCTTCAGCTTGATCTGCATTCTGCACTATTTTGACCATTGCACTGATGTGTTCTTTGTGTCTTCGAATCCCCCACACCCTGCGTGTTGCTGATCTCCATCCTAACTTGCTCTATTCAATGTAATGTCTATGAAACCTAGCCACAAACATTTACAGAAAACATTTACAGAAAAATAACACTTTGGACTTTTCATGCACTATAATATATTGCAATATTGATGTAAAGAATGTGAATGCTCTGACTTCTGTTATTGTAAAGGCATTTCATTTTTTACTGAAAAAAATTGTTGAACACAGAAGTTTACACCTTTATAATGCCATTTCCAAATCACAATATAATTACATTTGTTTAGCATATGTTCTGTACCTTGATTTGTCAAAAAATACTCAGAAATCTAAGTGTATGTTTAGACTGCTGCAGGTGTGACATTCCACACTTACTAGATGTGAATGAGTCAGTTAAGAAGCATTCATTAGTTAACTCACATACTTACATGTTTCACTGTATTATATCAACACACCACAATGGCTAATTGATATATATATATATATATATATATATATATATATATATATATATATATACACACATACATGCATGACCAACATTATTTCTTAAATGCTTTCAGCTGCATTTGGAATGACAGATGCCTGCAAGAGTACCTTATGTCATTAAATGCCACTGTACTACTAGTCAAATTGATTGTTTTATTTTTGTACAGTACACCTATTTCCATGTATTGCATGGTGTAAGCATATACGATAGCATTACCTGAAATACAGCCATTGACTTAAGATTTTTTTTTGTTTCCACAACAGTCAACTGATAAAAAGATATACCATATTTGTTTTTTATTGAAATACTTTTTGTGTCTTGGTTTCACAAATACTTTATACAAGCTTTCAAAGATAATGATATGTACAAAATATTGCATTTAAAAATAAAACAGTACAAATATAACAAATTCCATTTAAAAGAATTTAGAGTTTTGTAAGTCTGCTAAATAGGAAAAAATAGAAAAGAGCAAGTGAAAAAGTGATGAAAAAGAAGAACCGAATGAAAAAGAATTCACAACAATAACTAATAAACACATATGCAAAAGGTTAAAATAATCCCAGTTTAATAAATTAAAAGTGTAATATTCATAAGATCAGGCAAAATATATTTAAGTTTGCCTAACCAGAACTGTACTTCCAAACTTCACAGACAATTTGCAGTGAAGGACAAAATTATGTAATTGAGAACATTCCCTCGTCTTATAAGAACAATTGTATTATTTTCTCTAGAGTACATTAATTTGATAATTTCTAAAAAAAAATCATTAAATGTTAGACAAGAAGGATTATTTCATTTCTTTGTAATTGTTTCATTGATACAAAAGTCTAAAGTAATTCATTTTAATCACCTTTTATATATGGAGACGTGGAGCAGTAAACAAAAAAAAAACAGATATCTAATTCAAAAATAAGCAAAAAAGATCATAGAAAGAACTGTATACTAGTTCCAAACTCATAAAGTGAATAATAACCATAAAGTCAGCATTATTAAATACTCTACTCAATCTATAACAGGTATAAATGATTCTGCAGCTACGCTTCCACATAAACAGTTTTCAGATTGTGTATAATATGGCATTTACAGTAAACTTCAAAGCAAGTGCTTTATCAAAATAATTATGTTTCTGCTCCAGTAACCAACTGAATTAATATTTTATATGTAACAACATATTGCATAGTACTAAAAACTACAACATTAAGCTAAAAGCATTACTTAAAATTAAAAGTATTTCAACAACTTAAGATGCATTTCTTTAAAGCTGCACATCATTGTTTAAATTCTATGAGATAATCTGAACAACTTAGGATAAATATTCTATTTTAAAGTATCTCATATAAATTAAACAAAAATAAAAAAAATCCTCGAATGTTGAATCATCCCTGTTGATGCTAAATTGACCCTGGATTTCTGAAATTGATCAAGGATTAGAGGATTATAAAGTTATTTTAATAAAAAGTAACTTCATGCCTTTAATTGACCGGTTTAGATCCATTAATCACATTGAAAGAAAGTATTGTTAATAGAAAGAGAAAACAATAACAATTCATTATACTGTATTTAAAACACAAAATATTATTATTAATCTACAATGTCTTTTAAATGGAGTTCTTTGTTAATAGTTGATAAATCTTCTCCAATAAATATTCACCTACATTTTCTACAGCATGAATCATAGATGTCTATATCTAATTTATTATTTATGTATAGATTAGCAATTTAGGATTTAAAACTCACAGGAATTGTCTAAATACTTATTTTACCATTTTTTTTTCTTTTTATTTGAGATAAATTTGATTACAAGTAATGTCTGATGTTCTTGACAGTCTGTACAGGTATTGTGGAGTGAAAGAATAACACTTTAATTTTATTTTCCCTAACCCAAATACTCCTTTGTAATCCATGATTTGACCATAATCACTATTTAAGTTAATAACACGTCCTTAGTTTACTTAGAGATTATGTTGAGACCCAGGTTATGGAAACAATTCAAAGTTATGCAAATTATTTAAGAGTTAAGTTAATTTAAGAGTTAATTTTCAGTTATTTAACTGAATGATCAGCTATCCAAATTGCCGTACCATCAGTATGTCATCAATGGTATATCAGTATAGTTTGGCAGTTAATGCAGATGATTAAAATAATGAACTGTTAATGAATGTCATCCTTTAGCCCACAGTTTGATGTCCAAGTTACCACCATTTGTCTACTGTTTGATTTGGTACAAGTCATTTAATCAGGCAGTGCTCTAGGGCTAAATATGAAAAAGGGTCAGAAGGATCAGTGTATCACCCTTGTTAACAAACAAACCAGTAAACTATCATTTTGGAGTTGGAAAGGCATTAAGTAACTGACAAAAAAGATGGGCTTTAGGGCAGAAAGCTATGGAAGAGCTGCCATAATAGGATTGACTATAGCTTAGATAACCCACCATCCTGCCTTCATGGTTATAAAAGAACCATTGTGAATGCTATGGCATGGTTCATAGTTGTGTCCTAATTAAATAGTCATTGTTATTTTACATAATTAAAGATCTTGGTTAGGGCAGTAATCACAATCCCTGCAAACTACTCCTCCAACTGTGATTTATAAATGTCATTTTTGAAAGTGTTGTGTTCGGCTGCGTGCACCTGGTGGCCAGATAATTTATGCAATATGGATGAATTCAGCCCAAGAAAGCTACACATACCGGCCATGTGAGTTGTCCATCTACAAAGTGAAAGAAAAGTGTCAAGTGCAATGCTATTCATGTGGCAGGCAAAAATGAGGCAGAAGAAGTCATAATAGATGGTGGCAATGGAAATCAAAAATTCTGATGTGGAATGGCACCTCACTAGAGGAGAAGGATCCTGAGGTTGTGCAACTCAAAGATAGCAGATTGAGTTTTGGCCAATGGTGGTATGTTGATTATTATTATTATTATTATTATGATTATTATTATTATTTGAAATTTGTTAACCGGGATGGTCCAACTGAGCCAGAGGTCCATTTTCAGTGAAGACTCGAGGAGAAAAGCTCCAGAGATTTTACAGACACAAGTACAAATTTTAACATAGTTAATAATTAATCGGAACACAATTCAAAAAGCAGTAGTAATGCAAATTACAGATAATTACGATGTACAGAACAAAATGTGAACAAGATAAGAATACAAAGCATAGAATGATAATAGTTGTAATATCAGCAATTTTTTTTTTTTAATGTGAAGTTGCATCTCAGTGGACTCTCTAGATGGTTTCCAGGATATTTGCAAGCCCTCAGCTGAGTACTGTTATGGCTTTTGTTTATACTAATGGATGAGAGGGTTATCTCTATGTAAATGAAAGTTAATAGAGAAAGAAAACCCTCACTATTTTTTGAGTATACGCACCTAACAGCTATTCAGTCTGTTCAGATTTCTGGGAGACCATGGGTATAGTGCCTTATGAGGTGCAGCCTTTTGTGTCTGTGGAGTTACCAGGAGGTTTTAACATTTGGGAGGAATAACTGAAATACCAAAAGGGCTGGGAGGCACAGCTTGCCTAATTGGATTGGATTGATTGTATTCTAGAAGCTGATTCTGGGTCCTCTATACATGCTTTTACAAATCACTCTAAGCTGGATTCTTTCACTAGGTCTAGATCATGCTTTGCTAGGACCATTCTCCAGGGGGTCTTGGACCATTCCCCTTCCACCACCCAAAAATAGTTAGCTGTGATAACCTACCCATAGAAAGATTATCACACTAGTAGCTGTGCCCGCCCTCCACAGCCCATGTTTTTTGGTTTTTATGTCAGGGTGGTACTTTAATTTTTTGGTTATTCTTAGTCTTGTCCTTTTAGGGCTCAGCCTCCCTTTCTCTGCTGACAGGAAAGCTGTGAAGGGCATCATGCCCAGACTTATTTAGTCAGCTCAGCTCAAGCCACCTGACACTTTGGATGCAGGGAAGGTGCCTTTACATTTTAGAAGCTGTCCTGTTGTAATACGCTTGACAGGATATTACCCATATAGCTAAGGCTACTGCAGCAGTGATCATTTGAACATTGTCCTTGGTTTTGAGAGGTTTAAGACTTCTTTTTGGAACCTCCATGCCACTTCTTAAATGTCTGTTTAGTTGAATTCTACTGAAAATATTTATCATGCTTTTGGCCAAAATTGGATGAAGAGAAAGAAAATCCCTTTGACAATTTTGAAAAGGAAAGCTGAAAATGTTAGAGATTCCCTGGATTAGCTTGGCTCGTTCATCACACTTCTTAGATACCTCTGCAACAGAGGGGCCAAACATTAAATCTCTCAAGGGAGAATTTAAAATCTCATTTTTAACATAATCCTGAAGTTTCTGAGAATACAGCCAAGCAAGCTTTCTTAAAACCATTCCAGTGGCCATAAACCCTTGGAAGAGGTATCGACTGAGCCATACACACACTGCAAACAATGAGGGTGACCTGTGCCGTATAAGAAACTAAGTTATTTAAAGCAGATTTTACTTCACAAGAAGAAACTGTAGATAAAATATTGCTCATACATTCACAATATGTCAACATATTATCCTGACAATTTAAGGTTTTGAACTTCAAAGTTGCAGAAGTACACACTTTTTCCACATACCTAACAATACTTTTCCCATCCTTATTACAAAGAGTAGGACTGGAATTAACTAAGTGGTTAACAGCAGAGGAGTTAACTAAGGCTATAGCGCTGCTGGGACAGGTTTGGGAATAGAAAATTAAAAATTTAAAAGACAGAGGAAATTTATACATCCTATCTGCCTTTTTAGGGATAACAGGCTGACTAACAGGAAAATTATAGGCAGTAAGACACATATCCTCTAAATCAGACAGAACAGGTGGAATGCATGCAGTTTCTGGAAAATCCTTCTGTAACAACTCATAGTATTTTTTGAGGGACTGAGAAACATCAGTGTTCTCCCACTGAAACATTGGCACGTTCTAGCAATAGTTTTAGAGAAAGTGAGACCTGCACAGGGAACATTGGAAAGAGAGCTCTCCTCTGAGTCTGAATCAGAAATCTGAGGATGAAACCCTGAATCCATCCCTGCATCTTCCTGTTCAGATTCCAAATCCTGAGTCTCTTCAGGAAAAGAAGCATCACACTTTCTTTTATAGGAAAATACTCTGCAAGAAGGATCAATATTCTGAATCAAATCCCTGAGCCAGTCCCAGCAAACTACTCATATCCAAAGAAATTTGAGAAATAATAGATACATGTTTTTTTTTACTGGAAAAATATGGCCAACCATGTTACTAATGGCAGCTACTGTTTCCCCAGGAATGAACACAGCATTTGCACACAACATGGAAATCTTCCCTGCTCCCTCTCCCAAGGCCAACAAAAGTGGTTCTTCCTTGCCAACTGAGGGGACCCCAGTAGCTGCAGAGAATATGACTAACCACAGGTCCATAGTGGTTGTAGGTGCCACAGCAGAGACACCTACCTGCTTCTGAGGCAAATTGCTAGCCTTCTGTTCTGGCAAAGGCTGTTTGCTTAACTTTTTCTTTTTGTGGCTGGAAGAAGGACAGAACATGGGAGTGACAATCTGTCCATGGTCAAACCGAAACTGGTGCCTCTATCCTAGGGAAAACCAAACAACAATGCCAGTAAAACTACAAGTCCACAAAAGTTACTTTTTTGACAAAAAAAAAACAGTAAAAGCACTTTCAAACACTACAACAGCCCTACAACCTTACAATAAACATAATGTCTCCACAGAAAAAAGTGTATCACTTAGATAACACTACTTCTAAACTGACAGAAATGAGCGCTCCATTTAAAAGTTCATTACAGTCTTGAGACAAACACAGCTTTCCTAGCTTTAAAATAACTTTCCTGGAGAGGAAAGTTATAAAATAGCAGTAAAAAATAAGAAAATGGAAGTTTTTGTCCCTAAAGGGAACTTATCTGCCCAGCTAAAGAAAGCACTATCTAACAATCGACCCTCAAAAGCTTCAGAGGAGTGTACTCTTTGGTGCCAATAAAGGTGTTGAAGGACTTTACATCCAAACTTGTCTTTTAGTCACTCAGCTCAAGCCACTTGACAGTTTGAGCATGTAGAAGTGTCCTGAAGCTTTACAAGCTGGACTGCTGCCAGGATATCTTGTTACTTTGCATGCAAGGAATATAATCGCGTACATTGTTATATAACAAAACTTGCATGACTTAGTGTTACTTATATGTTTTACTCAGCACTAGCAGGCCCAATACCCCTAAGTTGTCTGACTGTACTTATAGAGTTAATACCTAGCTGCTGATTGATGTTAGCTGTACTGGTGGGATCATTATCTAGCTGCTGATGGACATTAATTGTATTCTTAACTGCTTCTATTTCATTTAATTTAACAATTTGCTAGTCACTACACCCTACTACCCAGCTGTGTCTAGACAGTTCTCTTTAGCATTGCCAGGTCACAGATCTTCACTTTGTTAAATTGTGCCTAGCATTAGACAAACTAACAGAACTTGTTGCTCCTAGTATGCATACAATTATCATTTGGAAACAGATTGCCTAAACTGAGCCTGTATTAATAAGAAGCTAAGTGTGTTGTTAATTGCATTTATAGCATTACTCCAGCTGCGCATCTCCTTTACTGATCTTCACTCTCTACTACTCTGACTCTCTCTCTACCTCCTGTTTCTCTCCACACTGTTCTTTTCTTAGAAAACATATCCCTCCTACTCTCCTCATTTTCTCAGCCTCTTCTCATTCTTATGTTACTCCACCCTTTATTCTGAGTTACCCCTCCACTCCCTCACCCATCAACTGACTCTACTGCTGTTTTATCATAGGTAACTCTGTCCTCTTGGTCCTTATCTTCCCTCCTCCTCTCTACTGACTTACTCTAGCCAACACTGCTGTTATTTATCTCATCCTTATCCTCTTCTCTATCTTTGTTTTACAGGTCCCCAACACCTAAAATAAGCTTTGTCTAACCCCAGCAAACACTGAAGACCACCCACTCCCTTTAAGAGTGCTGCTTCATCAGAGGAATTCATCTCCAGCAACAGTGCAGTTATTGAATAATGTATGTGATATTTATTACATACTTAACCCTGTCCTTATTGGCCTTCTTTGGGCCTCTTTAAGTTATTGCTCCTGGTCAGCTGCAGAACATCACTGTGTTCCCCTCACCCCACTACCTTGGTTCTCTCAGGCCATTAAGCTGGTCTCCTCCCTACCTACCCCCATACCTAGCCTCTCTCTCTGCTACCTTCTTCCTTTACTCGCCTATCTCCTTTTGTAACTACCCCTCAGACCTCTACCTATTTCTGTCATCTGGCCTGTAACTGACTTCTTTCACTCACGCAGTTTTTCAACTAGCAACTCCAAACCCAGAGCCTCCCCTTTCCCTACCAGACTCTCCATACTCACCTCTCTAGTCGAGCCCCAGCTTAGCTACTACCCAATCTCTCCCTATAGATTTGTTCTAAAGAATCAAAGTGAACCAATATACAACAGTTAACCAGTAAACCCTAAGGCTTATCTCTCTTTTATTGCATTTACCAACTATTCCCACTGATTGGTTTCCTTGACAACTGCTGCTTCTATAGACAGTGTTGCCCCGCTCCGCTCACTCTGTTCCTCTACCCTACCCCCATTCCCAGCCACCTCATATCACTCAAACTTAAAGTTACAAACCGCAACCTCCACTAATTAACACTCCAAACCACCTAATCATTTAAAACCTACCATCCCCAATAAAAAACACTTCACCACACCCTGAACACTACACCATTTAACAGCTCCCAACCTCAACAGCTATAGATACTACTCCTCCACAGCTATACTTCCTACTCCTATACATATCCCAATTGACCTAAACTTATAAGATGTACTCCCTACAACATACCCAATCTCTAAAACTAGCATTATACTTACTAACTACCTTATCTCTACTCCTGCTCTACTCCTATCACACAAAACGTTATATCAGCACCACAACAAAGTGGCAAACAGAATCCACAACCAATTCCATAAAACAAAGAAATTTCCATATATCACCATCTGACCTAACCTCCTCCCAAACTCTTTCATACTTTTATAATACACCAACAAATAAAACTAACCCTCACTCTTCCCAAAAACAAACCAGAATACTACACAAACTTAATAAACTCTGCCTACACCTACTCCAAAATCTCTCCTGCTGTGGAAACATACACCCTAATCCAGGTCCCAACTCATCAAGCACAACTAACTTAAATCAGACAAATGCTCTATACCTGAGACCTACCTCTTCTCTCCTCCTCTTAAACATAAATGCAAGAAGTATTCTTAACACAATTCAGGACCTTCATGCCCTACTAGCCTTATACAAACCGGAGATAGCTGTGTTAGCTGAAACTTTGCTTAAGCCAGAACATCACAATAATGTGATTACTCCACCTGGATATAATGTTATATGTAATGACAGAGCAGGTAAAAAAGGAGGAGGCGTAGCCTTAGGTTTCCAAAATCATCTCACTATAGAACAATTTGAGTGCAATTCCCAAGAAATCAAAGATATAGAACTAATATTTGCTAAGCTGAAACTAAACTCCAGAAAAGATATAATTATTGCAGGTGGCTATATCCCACCAGGCAATAACATTACTACACTGGAAAGCCTGTTATACTGGATGTCTACCTCCCTTCCACAGGAAACCATACTACTAGGAGACTTTAATATTGACTGGGCTGACTGCTCCAGTCACAACCCCTCTACCCATATCAACCTTCATGGATTTACCCAAATTATATCTACCCCACTAGAATTGACAAGACATCCAAATGACAATCCATCTTAGACTGGATATTGCTATCAGACCCCACTCTCATACAACAATCAGGCTGTCTCCCAGACAGTCTGAGTGACCATCAAGCAAAACTATCTTATTAGGAACAGATCCCACCACACCACCCATCCCACTCTAAGGGTAGTACAGAAGAAAAAGAATGTCAAAGCTAATGACCTAATCAATTAACTAAAATTCAGTAATTGGACTCCCTTAACTCACCTACCTCTAGATGAAGCCATGCAATACTTTAACTCAACTTTCCTTAAAATTCTAAATGAGCATGCATCATCCAGAGCCATTAGAGTGAAAACTAATTACGCCCCTTGGCTAACAAAAGAGACAAAAACTATAATGAAAGATAGGGACAAAGCCTGGTTACAATTTCATAAACACAAAACCACTTCCTTGAAACAAAACTATTTAGAACTCTGCAACAAAGCCAAAAAACAGATTAAACTAGCTAAAGCTAATTACTATAAAACCATGTAAGAAAAATTTGCTCATAACCCTCAAAAATTCTGGGCCACAATAAATAGTTTACTGCAACCTAGAAAATCTACCACCCCTTCCCCTGTATTACCAAATAACCATGATAACACCCCCACACAAATCAACAAATTCTTTACCGAAACAATCCACACCCTAGCCAACACCCAAAAATTGTACTACCAACCCCATACCAAAATTCACCCATACACACCTCAATGAACAAAACAATTCCTATAGCTTTTCCCTGCACTCAGTGTCTACTAAAACTATTACTAAACTGAAAAAAACCTAAACCAACCACACTGGCAGCAGACAAACTTCCAGCTGACTTCCTTCAGATAACAGCTGAGGCCATAGCCTATCCCATATCCATTCTCATAAATAGGTCAATATTTTAATGCACAGTACCCACCTTGTGGAAAATATCACATATTATTCCATTCCACAAAGGAGGTAAATCCCTAGAGCTCACCAACTACCGCCCAATAGCAACTCTATCACCTTTATCAAAAATATTAGAGAGACTAGTTCACTCTCAACTAATGCAGTACCTCCTGAAAAATAACCTACTATCTAATTCTCAGCACAGCTTTAGACCTTCCCATAGAACCACCATAGCACTACTCTCATTTACCAACATATTCAATCACCATAGAAACAAGGGACTATTTGTATCCTCCATATTCCTGGACTTATCTAAAGCCTTCGACATGGTAAAGCATAGCATGCTTCTCGAAACTCTATCTACCCTTAACACAGACTCTTCCACTATATCCTGGTTTAGTAACTACCTATCAGGCCATCAGCAAGCAGTGCTATGGCGGGACCAATTGTCCTCCCTATTACCAGTATCCATAGGTGTCCCTCAAGGATCCAGTCTTGGTCCTTTACTGTTCTCCCTATTTACAAACCAGATAGCTGCATCCTCATTCTCTGCCACAGTAGTGCAATACTCAGATGACACCACCATTATATGTGTCGCCCCTACCATAAATGAACTACAAACCATAACTCAAAATAACTTTGTTTTAGCTGAAGCATGGTTCACCAACATCAAACTTCTTCTTAATCCCAAAAAAATCAAACTAATTATAATCGGCCCTGGTAGACCTCCTCATCTAAGGAGTGATTTTACCATAATCTCCAAAGATAACATCAAAATCACCCCAACAACCCACATAAAACTGCTAGGGGTAGTAATTGATAACCTCAGATTTGACATTCACATAGCCCAAACAATCAAGAAAGTAAACTAAAAGCTGGGTCTCCTTTATAGAAGCAAACAGTTCATGACCAAGAATAACAAATCAACAACTGGAAGAACTCATCTCTTATTCATCCTCCTTTAAGCCTCCCCTATACTGACAAATCTTCGTCACACCGAACTTAACAAAATGGAATCTTGTTACAACAAGATTGCTAAGTTCACATCTGAGGCCTCTCATAGATACCATCACTGTCTTACCCTGAAGCAGCTCAACTGGCTTGAGCTGCTCCAACTACTGCTACTTAATCAACTCTCAACAGCACACACACTTTACTACTTGCCTGACAAAACCCCAGCACTACAGTATCTAATTCAGCCCTACACAACCACCAGAACCTTAAGATCTAGAAACCAAAACCTTATAAATGTCATCAAACACAAAAGTGATGCTAGTAAATCTCTTTTTGCCTGCACTATAGCCAGAATCTGGAACCAACTCCCAAACCATATAACTTCTACAACCTCTGCCTTCCAATTTAAAAAACATCTCAAAACCCACTATTCAAACACGTGGCTTTGCTCTTGTGTCTCCCCAGGTTAAACCACACAACTGCACTGTTGCATGAATTCTTATGCAAAGGATCACCTGTTTCTTCCTCTAGTTACCCAGGTATACCTGTTCTACCCCAAACATAAGGGCTTTTCAGAAAGAACTATCAAAATTTTGTACTTTTTTTTTCTCAATTATTGGTGGTGCAACGGTAGCATTGTCACCTCAAAGCAATAGGTTCTCCCATTCGATTCTCGGCTGGAGTACCTTCTGTGTGAATTCTGCATGTCCTCCCCGCAGTCGAGTGGCATTCGAAAGACATGTGTAAAATGGGCATGTCTTTGTTGAAGGTTGGGCATCAGGCTGGCAACTCGGCACTGTAAAAATCTACTGCCAATCATTAGCAGACCGGAGTTCTGCTGTGGCGACCCCTAACCAGGAAAAGCCGAAAGAAGAAGTTTATTGTACTACTTGTAATTTTATAATGTACTGCATATAATCCTTACAACAAGAAATGGTTAAATTCTGACTATTACATGCTGAAATGTAGTCTTGTAATGTACTGTATATATTCCTTTCAACAACAAGTTGTTAATATCTGCATATTGCATACTGAAATGTATTCTTAGATGTAAGCTCAAATCTTCACTTATGTACTGTACTGTATTTGGAGCTTTTCTCCTCGGGCCTCTGCTGAAAATGGACATGTGTCCAGTTGGACTTTCCCGGTTATCAAATGTAAAATAAATAAATAAAAATAAATATACTTGCCAGGATATAACCCATATAGTTAAGGCTACTGCAGGAGTGATCAATATGAAGAACATCAACTAAGCTCAAGTATCAGAAAAGTGATACCTTTATTAAAATAAAATAAAAAATCAGGGAGCTTTTTTTTCTCCGATTATCTGGGGAAGACTTTGAATCATGAGGAAAAAGGGCTGACTTGATTGTTTATTTTAATAATGTTATCAGTTTCTTGATGCTCAAGCTTAATATAATTTATTTTTTTCTTTTATATCTAATTTTGTGTCAGTAAAACCTGGCCTGCTTATCTGACTTATCCTGTCTTCTGTGACAAATGTCTACTAGTTCCACCCATGTCAAATGGTTCCTACTGTTCGTAAACTTCCAGAATGCATGTACCAGGCTGTACTAGTGTTAAAAAAAAACAACCAGTCTGGTACCTCATAAAGAAACCTTGCACCAAATCACTCCTTCATGCAAACCCCCAATTTTTGAAAGCAGCATTAATGCACATACAATGTTTCTCCTGAATACACACAGAAAAACAGAGCAAGTAGCAAATATATGTTCAGCTCACCATAAAGAGTGAGTCACATGGCTACATGATCAATAAGTTACCCTGTAAAATGGGCCTGCAAATTCAATGGGAAAAAAAGACATTAGGGAAGGAGCCTGTATCAGAACATAAGTCAGGAGCTGCAGCTCTGTCAGTATTCATCTTAATCCAGCCCTGTCTGATACACAATACCATCTATTTTTATTAAAGCACTAAACATCTTAACAATCTACTACACTTACATACTTCAGAAAAACAATGAACTTCATATCTCTATATATAACAAAACAATGGAAATCCTTGTAGCGAGATACAACCGTCTTCCAGCCTATGGTTGTGAGATATCACTGTCCTTACGGAAAAACATTAAACCACAGGGAAAACTGATACTTCTTAAGCATTGAAGTTGCTGGCTGAGACTCCATAAAATAAGGGGAAAAAACCCACAAACTGTAGTCAGTCTCAGCTAAGACTTGAACATAATCAAGCACTTAATTTACTTAGAAGCTGATACTTCTTTTTGAAAGAAAAAAGATATTGAATAGATCATTGCTTTCACACTTAACATAACTTTATTAGATCATGCATGCTGCCATGTGATTATTACAGGACCTACATTTTTGAGGCTTTTTGTTGCAGAGTGATAATTATAGGACCTGAGTTCACATGGCTTAGCTAATCTGAGCAGTGCTACTCGGAGCTCTTTACTTATTCAGAGTTAGATTTAGTTGCATTCAGAATCAGAATGTCATATGAAACCAGGTCCTATTATTATCACAGGTCTACAATAAGGATTCAGGTCAGTCATGCATCATATGGCTAATTTTCTGAACACCTAGTTCCTGGACCTCATACTTACTGAGGAAGTTAATAATAGAAACATTTTTGCTATATAAATTTCACTTGTAAAATACAAAAGCTGAGCCTGTCATTTACATTTTTCCTGACCATTTGTCACAGTCAGTATTCTCCAGTCCATTGAGAATAATTAATTATTCTTCTCGAACAAATTCATTTCTAAGTCCCCATTTTAAAATATCTACTGGAAGCACAGCATTCATTAAATGAACCTTAAGCTGTTGAACTGGCTATAACAGTACATCTGCACTGCCTTCAGCTACAAAATCAATGTACCCCCAGCTCTAAAGTAAAAGGCATGTTGCTGTAATAGCCAGCAAGTTGTAATGTAGTAAGCCATTCTTCAACGTGGGTTGAATTATAAATATTTTTTCTCACTTTTGCTGCTCTTCTGTGTTGATATTGTTTGTAATAAAATATGAATTTTTATGCAATTTCTTGCAGTTGTGGCTGCAAAGTATTCATAGGAAAAGGTAAACACTTGCACAACACCACACTCATCACATAGCCCCACTAAACCTACACCACCAAAATCCACACATAGAAACACATAAACATTCACAGAGGCTCTCAATAATAATCTGCTCAAGCAACAGAGACCTCCAAAGCAGAAATGCAAGCAACCTCCACCCCCCAAGCCAAATGACACATAGCCCACAGACTCAGTGTGCCAATAAACCACAGCCCTTAAGACAAAACAATGTACCCAACACACTAGTCATAGGTCACTCTATAGTCAGGCACACTGATGTCCCACTAACCAGGCTAAACAAGGAGAAGGTTACTGTCAGCTGCCTGTCGGGTGCCAGGATCTGCCACATAACCCATGTACTCAGGTCACTCCACAGCAAGTACAAATATGACTCTGTCATTGTCCATGATGGTGTGAATGACCTGAGACATATCTCCCTGGACTACATGAAAAGAGACATGGAAGAGCTCTCTGATCTTGTAGCCCAGGCAGGTATGACCATAGCCCTGAGTAGCATCCTGCCATTGCCCAGAATGATAACGCAGTACTAGGACAAAATGATTGACTTCAACAATTGACTAAGTTTCTGGTGTCATTCTAAGGGGATCCAGTATCTGTCTGCCTGGGGTGACGTAGTCGACAGACCATGATGCTTTCCCAGAGATGGCATGCACCTGTTGCCCCTGGGATTCCGGATATTGGTTAAGGGGCTTGCCACCCCTATAGTGCCTTTTTTAGGCAAGGTTCAAATGACAAATTTATCACCATAACAGAAACAGGCAAGCAAAAACTGATGGTAATGCTACTCAATGCTAGAAGTCTAAATCTCAAAATGCACACTCAAGACACTCCTTAAAATGGAGAACATCGATATCTGCGCAGTGACTGAGACATGGTTCCAGGCTCTAGAGAGCACCCCTGCATTACCAGGTTATAACTCATACAACACTTTTCAGCCAGCTAACCTGGACCAGAACACGAAAGGCAGAGATGTGTCCATATTCATTAAGGATATTCACACCTCCAGACTAGTTGTGCAGCATAATGCGTCCAAGGCTATCCAAGTGCAACTAACTCTGGGCAAAACTGAAATCCAAATTGTAGCTTGCTACAGATCTCCCACCATGCCCCAGTATTCCCACTCCTCTTTTCCTGATAAACTGGAAAATATTAGAGTTCAACCAAACACCCTAATAATGGGTGATTTCAATGACCCCACCATTAACTGGGAAAACTACTCATGTACCATCTCCTTCGCGCAAAGCTTTCTGGAATTCATAAATTCCAATGCCCTGGATCAACTTATCTACACCCCCACCAGGGGCAACAATATCCTAGAAATAGTAATTGCCAACATGAGTGACCGGTGTTCCACACCTTAAGTCAACTCCTCACTGGTCAGAGCCGACTATAAGCTAATCACCCTAGATATCCGCATCCCGCCCCCCACACATCATTAAGAAAATCAGGGTAAAAAATTTCTCCAAAGTCAGCTTCATACTTCTTAAGACAGAAGTGGCGAACTTCATGACACCCATGCAGATGGACAATACAGTTATGACTGCTGAATCCTACATAAATGCACTCTATAAGCACTTAAACGAGTGCATGGCTCGTGCTATCCCAAACAGAACCAAGATGCTATCCTCCAAAAAAAGGAAGCCAATCTGGTGGTCCCCTGCCATAAACAAACTCTACAACAGAAGGAAGAAAATGTTGCAAAAGAGAGTAAAATCCCATGAGTGGAGGAGCTCCCTGGTCAGCCTCAGTAAGAAGCTGAGATCCCTTACAAGATCCTCCAAAGCTAGCTACGAAAGCAAAATCACCACTGATTCTAAGGGCAACTACAAAGCATTCTAAAGCTATGTCAAGAATCTCAATGGCAACACCCAGGTCTGGTCTGAGTTACAGCACAAAGGTACAAAAATTACAGAAACAACTGATATTGCCAACATCCTGGCAGATAGGTTCAGTGCTAACTTTACCCCCGCTCACCCCCTAAAGGGCCCATATCTATACAGGAAGAATGCAGAGTCCCTGTAATCACATATATGCAGGTAAAAGGTGCACTCTCTAAAACCAAAAACACACCATCCATGGGAAAGGACAACATCCCAGGCTGCGTTTTACATGGACTTCAGAACAAACTGGCACCCCACCTAAGCACCATGTTCAATCATAGTCTCACGTCAGGCTTTGTGCCCACTGAATGGAGCACAGCGACAGTTATCCCACTCCACAAAGGGGGAGTCACCACTGATCCTGGGAACTATTGCCCTATTAGCCTGACAAGCCTGGTCTGCAAGGCCATGGAATGTATCATCATGGAAATCATAAACAAAGACATTGGTAACCTCCAAACTCTGGACCCCACCCAGTTCAGGTTTGTGAAAGGCAGATCATGCCTTCTGAACCTGATCGACTTCTTTGAGGCAGTCACCAAAGCCATAGACAAAGGTAAGGTAAGATTTCCACCCATCCCATTGTCAGCGGGACACTCATGGGTTAAGCCACCTTATCCCATTGCCCACTGTATCAAGTAAAGGGACCTGAAAAGTCCCGCTTTTGCGATCGCACTGAATTGCCGTGGAAAAGTCACAATTACTTCTGGCTTTTTCATGGCAATTCAGTTACATCACCAGCCCAGACCTGCAGGCAAAACTGATGCCTGTTAGGTCCAGGTGCTTTAATTCATGCAGCAATTGGCTGCAATTCATGAAAGGGGGGGATTGGGGCAGTAAGAGCCCTGCAAAAATCGTGGCTGTAGGAGCGCTTTGTTTTAAGTGTTTCTACAGTCACTAAACGACTGAGATTTTTTTTTTTTATAACAAGCGATCCAGCCAGCCAGCCAGCCATCCTCCTCCATCAATCCAGCCAGCCAGCCTGCCAGCCATCCTCCTCCTCCAGCCAGCCAGCCAGCCAGCCATCCTCCTCCAGCCAGCCAGCCATCCTCCTCCATCCATCCAGCCGGCCAGCCAGCCAGCCAGCCAGCCATCCTCCATCCATCCACCCATCCATCCATCCATCCATCCATCCAGCAAGCCATCCATCCTCCAGCCAGCCAGCCAGCCAGCCAGCCATCCTCCTCCTCCATCCATCCAGCCAGCTAGCCAGCCAGCCATCCTCATCCAGCCAGCCAGCCATCTTCCATCTAGCCAGCCATCCTCCTCCTCCTCCATCCAGCCAGTCAGCCATCCTCCTCCTCCAACCATCCATCCATCCATCCATCCATCCATCCATCCATCCATCCATCCATCCATCCAGCAGGCCATCCATCCATCCATCCATGCATCCATAGGTTCATAGGTTCATAGGTTCATAGGTTCATACTAGGCTATCTGCCCTGGGGCAATTATAATCCTAGCCCAATTTTGTTTGGCTTACACCACCCCTTGATTTGAGTATACTGTGCCCTTTTTAAGGTTTAGTTTGCTGTGCCTCTGTCTAATAGTGACATGGAAGTAATCCCCGGGACAAACCTACGATCCCCCATCCACTCATCAGGATTCTTCTTGAAGAGATTCAGTGAGGTGCTCTGCCTAACATGAATTGGAATTCTGTTCCAGAGCGAAGGGAGCCTCTGGGTTATGAATCTCTCCCACCAGCAAGTTCTATTTATTTCAGTGCTGAGGTTCAAGTCCCTCAAGCGTGTGGCTCTAAAGGATTTAGATTTACTGAGGTGGAGCATGTCCATTAATTCTGGATTGGACATAGCTTTATATGTCAGGCATAGATCGCCTCGAATTAGGCAGTATGCAACTGAGTAGAGCTGGAGTTTTTTAACCAAGCAGCATATGGCATCTGTTAGTCCCTTGATCCTCTTGGTGAGGTACTTTTGGGGTCTTTCTAATTGCTGCAGGTGTCGGGTAAGGTACATCCCAAAAGGGGCATTGTATTCTATGATGGGCCTGATGAGGGATGAATAAAGGGGCACGATTACCTCTCTTGATCTAGATGTGAATCCTTTCATGATGAGATGGGCTATGTAAAAGGTCTTTCTAACCACTTTGGCAATGTGATTGTCAAAGGAGAGATTGCTATCAACTTGGGTCCCCAGATCCCTAATTACTTTCTCTGTATTTAATGGGTTACTGCCTATGTGGTAATTTGTGGGCACATTGTTTTTGCCAAAGGGTATGACTATACACTTTTTGGCATTTAGCTTTAGACCATGGCTCTGGCACCAGTTATCCGTCTTTGTGAGACCTTTTTGAAGGATGTTTGTGTCAGCTGGAGAGTTGATTAAGGCGCCTAGTTTTCAGTCGTCTGCGAACTTGGTGAGCCATAGTCCTCCCACATTGGCCTGTACCTCAGAAAAGAATATACTGAACAAGAGCGGTCCCAGGACAGAACCTTGTGGGATGCCACTTGTGACTAGTTTCAAGTCTGACATGGCTCCAGCAACTCTCACTCTGTGGGTTCTGTCTTTGAGCCAGTTTGCGACCCATCTTGTGACATAGTGGTTTATATTTAAGCTGGATAGCTTATCTATGATGCCCGAGTGGGGTATTGTGTCAAATGCCTTTGCTAGGTCCAGATAAGCTGTGTGGACTACCTTCCCTTCATCTATGGCTTTGGTGACTGTTTCGAAGAAGTCAACCAGGTTCAAAAGGCAGGATCTGCCCTTGACAAAGCCGAACTGGGTAGGATCTAGTGTCTGTAGGTCCCCAATGTCTTTGTTTATGAGCTCCATGATAATCCTCTCCATAGCCTTGCAGACTAAGCTAGTCAGGCTTGTGGGGCGATAGTTTCCAGGGTCCGTGGAGGCTCCACCTTTGTGGAGTGGGACCACTGTTGCTGTACGCAATTCTGTGGGCACATATCCTGTAGTGAGGCTGAGATTGTACAGCTGTTTTATTTGAGGGATTAGTTCTTCTTGGAGTTCATGTAGGATGCAACCCGGGACGCCATCTGGTCCCATGGACGCAGTATTTTTTGCTTTGGAGAGGGCAGCCTTCACCTGAGCATCAGAGATGTTTGGGAGGCAGCCCTCTGCCGGGATAGATACTTGCTCTTTTTTTGGGGGGGGGGTGGAGAAGTTTGCACTGAACCTGTCTGCCAGGATATTGGCGATGTCTGTGGGTTCAGTGTATTTTTTGTCGTTTAGAATCAACTCAGAACAAGTCTGGGAGTTGCATCCCAGGTTCCTAACATAACTGAAAAAAACCTTATGATTGTCTTTAGTGTTCTGAGCAATTTTTATCTCGAAGCTGGCCTTGGAGGATTTTATGAGGGATCGTAATTTTTTGCTAGTACTGATCAGGGATGCATTCCCTATTTCTATTAGGGATTTTGCTCTATCATGTAGTATCTTCCTCCTTCTGTTGTACAGTTTATTTATGGCTGGGGTCCACCAGACTGGATGCCTGCCTTTGGATGTTTGGCTTTTGGTTTTGTTTGGGATAGCATGATCCATGCATTCCTGGAGATGTCCATAGAATGCGTTTATATAGGATTCTGCAGTTTGGGCCGTAGTTTCCACTGGCCCTGGGGCCTTGAAGGATTCCACTTCAGTTTTGAGAATTGAGAAGTTCGCTTTTGAGAAGTTTTTCACTGTGGTTTTCTGGGCTGGGGGTGGGGTCGGGATGTGGACATCCAGTGAAATTAATTTATGGTCTGATCTTACCAATGACGGATATACTTCAGGTGTGGAGCATAGAGTCCCCATGTTGGTAATGATCAGGTCTAGTATGTTATCCCCTCTTGTGGGAGTGGTGACTAGTTGTTCCATAGCATTTGAGTTTATAATTTCCAGGAACCTTAGGGCTAAGGTGCTGGGGCTTGAGTAGTGCTCCCAGTCTATGTTTGGGTAGTTGAAGTTGCCCAATATAATGGTGTTCGGAGAGATCTTCATGTTCTCCAATGTTTTCAGGAAAGCCGAGTGGGATTCCTGACTTTGAGAGGGTGGTCTGTAGGATGCTATAAACTGAAAAGCAGTCTTGCCCACTGTTAGTTGCACATGGATGGTCTCCGATACTTCGTGTAATGCCACTAACCTGGAGGTGTGGATATCCTTGATAAATATGGACACTTCCCCTCCTTTTGTGGTTCGGTCCAGGTCTTGGGGCCAAAGAGCATGATATGAGGTATAACCTGGTAGTGCTGGGGTGCTCTCTGGAGCCTTGAACCAGGTTTCTGTCACTGCACAGATATCGATGTTCTCCATACTGAGGAGAGCTTTGAGTGCGTGCATCTTGAGGTTAAGACTTCTGGCATTTAGCAGCATTACCCTTAGTTCCTTGTTTCTTGTGCTGTCTATGGAGGTGGGTTTGACTTTTGAGCCTTGCCTAAAAAAGGCACTATGGGGGTGGCAAGAGCCTTTGCCAATATCCGAAAGCCCAGTGGTGACAGGTGCAAGCCGTCCCTAGCGAAGAAACGTGGCTTGTCGAGCATGTCATCCCAGGCTGACAGACACTGGATCCCCTTAGAATGACACCAAAGTTTTGGCCAATTGTTAAAATTGATCATTTTGTCTTTGTATCCATCCATCCATCCATCCATCCATCCATCCATCCATCCATCCAGCCAGCCAGCCAGCCATCCTCCTCCTCCATCCAGCAAGACAGCCATCCTCCTCCTTTATCCATCCAGCCAGCCAGCCAGCCAGCCATCCTCCATCCATCCATCCAGCCAGCCAGCCAGCCAGCCAGCCAGCCAGCCAGCCAGCCATCCTCCATCCAGCCAGCCAGCCATCCATCCATTCATGCAGCCAGCCATCCATCCAGCCATCCTTCCATTCATTCAGCCATCCATCCATCCAGTCATTCATCCATCCAGCTGCTACTCCCACCAACCAGCTAGCCACTCCAGCAGTCATCCGTCATACCCATAACAGCACGTCCTTCACCGCTTTGGTGGTGACATCACAATAGAGGGTGTGACCAGTGTTATATCGGCCACACAACCATGTCCCACTTTGGCCCCCTTAAAAGGTGGAAACCCTAGGGTAAGGTGGTTCACACAGCTTATCTTGACCTCGCCAAGGCTTTCAACACCATCCCCCATTCTGGAATTATAGCTAGACTCACTAAACTAGGTATAAATCCCTATGTCACAAGATGGGTTGCCAACTGGCTCACTGACAGAACCCACACTGTAAAGGTTGCAGACTCCAAATCTGACTTCTAACTGGTGGCAAGTGGAGTACCACGGGATTCAGTCCTGGGACCTCTCCTGTTTGGTATCTACTTTTCTAAAGTACAAGCTAACACAGAAGGCCTCTGGCTAATGAAGTTTGCAGATGACTGCAAACTAGGAGCCATAGTCAAGCCCCCAAATGATGTGGACATCCTACAGAAAGGCCTCTCTGAGACAGATGCCTGGTGTCAGAGGCATGGCTTTAAGCTCAATGCCAAAAAGTGCATTGTCATCCCCTTTGGTAAAAACTCTGTACCCATGAACTGCCACATAAACGGCAGTCTGCTTAATGCCGAATGTGTGATAACAGACCTTGGGACCCAGGTGGACAGTAGTCTCTCCTTTAATAATCACATCACCGCAGTAGTCAGGAGATTCTTCTATGTAGCACACCTCATTACAAAAGGGTTCTCATCCAGGAAAAAAGAGGTCATTGTTCCCCTCTACTCAGCACTCATTAGACCCATTATAGAGTACAACGCCCCTTTTGGAATGTACCTCACAAGACATCTGCAGCAGCTTGAAAGGCCACAGAAGTACCTCACAAAGAGGATTACTGGCCTCAAACAGATGCCCTACACTCACCGTCTCAAAAAACTCCAGCTTTACTCTGTAGCATATTGCATACTCCGAGGAGATCTCTACCTAACATATAAATCTATGTTAAACCCAGAGCTGTTTGACATGCTGCACCTAAAGAAATCCCAATCCTTCCGAGCTACATGCTCTAGGGACATAAACCTTGTCACCTCAATAAACAGGACATGCTGGAGGGATAGATTCCTATCCCAGAGACTTCCTATACTCTAGAACAAGCTACCCATCTATGTCAAGCAAAGTTCCTCATTAGCACTCTTCAAGAAAAATCTTGATGAGTGGATGGGAAATAGGAAATACACACCCAGGGAATACTTCTATGGCTCTACTCGACAGGGGCACAGGAAATTAACTTTCTTAGGTGGGGTAAGCCAGGGAATCTTGTTGGCTAGGCTTACTTAGGCCCTTGGGCCGATAGCCTAGTACCTACCTATGAACCTATAAACCTATGAAGATCAGGATGCTCATTCAGTCATCATCAAATGCTTTAGTGAATAAAAGTTAAAAATAAATTAGGCTGATACATTATTTCATAGATTTAGGACTACATGCAAGAAGGCATGAATGTCTTATTTATAGCATTGTGAAGTTTAAAAATGAGAGAAATGCATTCCTTACGCACAGAGGAGTTTACCCATTAGAACTTGAAGGGCCATGATGTACATCTCAGAAGCTAACAGATGACACAAGGACTCAATTACAATTATTTATTGTCCTGGGGCCTAGAAGGCAAAACAACAAATTTTGTCTGAACCAGTCAGTTTTAAACTTTTTTGGAGACAGAAGTGAAGCACCACCACAAAGTCGGTCAGGAGAATACCACTGCTTTACTCACTGTTGTCCCCTCGTAGACATAAGGAGGAGAAACCTACTAGCATATTATTGACACGATGGTACACATGCATTTCTGTTATAATTGAATCCATAAATCCAGTAAAAGAGAATGAGTGGATTAGATTAGCTTCTTTCACTTATTTATTTGTAGATGGACTGATAACATCAGGTGTGTCCCATTGCTAGCCCTTTTCTCCTTGCTGAATGCCTATTTTGTCCCAGAAATGTTGGAGCTGAATCTGACTCAGCTGAGGTGCAGATCATCATCCTGTAAGATCTGCCTCTTTACTGATCCAGCTACTCTGTTCCCTAGGATGTCACATGTATGCTGTACTACCAGATCAGCAAGATGGCTTCACGCACTCAGTTACTTGTTTGCCCTAACTCAGTCAAGAACCAGATAGTATGCTAATGCCAGAGCAGCAAGGTGCATAAGCTGCTACCTGGTAACTACTGCAGGTGCCACAGTATTCCCTGAACTACCTGTGGGAGAAGAAGAATTGATCTAGTTATGAGAGGGTTAGAAAGTGCGACACTCCCTTGTTATTATTGGTAGCAGATATTCAGGATAACTAGTCTCGAGACTCCTTCAAACAAAAGAGCAGTACTTGTGCAGGATTTACGTTTGTGCTAGTCCGATCCATTGTCAGTCACACTGTTTTTTTAACCTGAGCCTCGGCCACTGCAGTGCTGCTTAGCAATGGTAGACCCTTAAAATAAGAGGACAGCTATTGGCATCCTAAAGTATGAACAGAGGCATAGCTATTAGAGTCAACAGGTCAGTTGCTCTCATATTGCTTTTGAAAGTCTGGTAGTAGATCTTTGCATTAATTAGAAGGTTGTGAAGTGAAGAAATAGCCATTCTGAATCCATTACTAGGATTAACAGCACTGTTTTGTGGGTATCTGTCACCTGAACATGAAATCGTCAACAAATGCACGACATATCAGTGGGTGCGGCAATAAAATTCACAAACCTTTGGTTTTCCAAATATGAGAAAAACAGGGAAAAAAAGTAAAGAAAAGAAAAAGCAACTTGCTGCTCAAGTTCATTTAAAATATGATGCCTAGAACTCAAGTGAAGTTGCCTCTTTTACATTATTTATTTATTCATCTGGGTAATACCCATTTCTAATGAGAAAGAAACTCCATGAAGAAAGAACCTCTGCAGGTGTCAATACAGAATAATGTGGAATACAATGCAAACAGCATCATAATATGCATGCCAATGCTAGTTTACATAATACAGCTATTTAATATTAATCGATATTAACACCGACAAGAAAAGAATACAAATTAATTGTATAATTATATTATTGTTAATTATATAATTTAATTGTTTTATTGATAAATGTATATAAAAAATGTTTGAAAGTTAATTGATGATATTCCCCTGGAAGGCGAAGGCCGAGGCGCTAGGGATTTGTGTGCAATAAACCATTGGTACTGGATCCGTTGCCATTGCTTTTGAACTAGTATGTTATCCCCTCTTGTGGGAGTGGTGACTAGTTTTTCCATAGCATTTGAGTTTATAATTTCCAGGAACCTTAGGGCTAAGGTGCTGGGGCTTGAGTAGTGCTCCCAGTCTATGTTTGGGTAGTTGAAGTCGCCCAATATAATGGTGTTCGGAGAGATCTTCATGTTCTCCAATGTTTTCAGGAAAGCCGAGTGGGATTCCTGACTTTGAGAGGGTGGTCTGTAGGATGCTATAAACTGAAAAGCAGTCTTGCCCACTGTTAGTTGCACATGGATGGTCTCCGATACTTCGTGTAATGCCACTAACCTGGAGGTGTGGATATCCTTGATAAATATGGACACTTCCCCTCCTTTTGTGGTTCGGTCCAGGTCTTGGGGCCAAAGAGCATGATATGAGGTATAACCTGGTAGTGCTGGGGTGCTCTCTGGAGCCTTGAACCAGGTTTCTGTCACTGCACAGATATCGATGTTCTCCATACTGAGGAGAGCTTCGAGTGCGTGCATCTTGAGGTTAAGACTTCTGGCATTTAGCAGCATTACCCTTAGTTTCTTGTTTCTTGTGCTGTCTATGGAGGTGGGTTTGACTTTTGAGCCTTGCCTAAAAAAGGCACTATGGGGGTGGCAAGAGCCTTTGCCAATATCCAAAAGCCCAGTGGTGACAGGTGCAAGCCGTCCCTAGCGAAGAAACGTGGCTTGTCGAGCATGTCATCCCAGGCTGACAGACACTGGATATCCTTAGAATGACACCAAAATTTTGGCCAATTGTTAAAATTGATCATTTTGTCTTTGTATCCATCCATCCATCCATCCATCCATCCATCCATCCATCCAGCCAGCCAGCCAGCCATCCTCCTCCTCCATCCAGCAAGACAGCCATCCTCCTCCTTTATCCATCCAGCCAGCCAGCCAGCCAGCCAGCCATCCTCCATCCATCCATCCATCCATCCATCCAGCCAGCCAGCCAGCCAGCCAGCCAGCCAGCCAGCCATCCTCCATCCAGCCAGCCATCCATCCATTCATGCAGCCAGCCATCCATCCAGCCATGCATCCATTCATTCAGCTATCCATCCATCCAGTCATTCATCCATCCAGCTGCCACTCCCACCAACCAACTAGCCACTCCAGCAGTCATCCGTCATACCCATAACAGCACGTCCTTCACAGCTTTGGTGATGACATCACAATAGAGGGTGTGGCCAGTGTCATATCGGCCACACAACCATGTCCCACTTTGGCCCCCTTAAAAGGTGGAAACCCTAGGGTAAGGTGGTTCACACAGCCTATCTTGACCTCGCCAAGGCTTTCAACACCATCCCCCATTCTGGAATTATAGCTAGACTCACTAAACTAGGTATAAACCCCTATGTCACAAGATGGGTTGCCAACTGGCTCACTGACAGAACCCACGCTGTAAAAGTTGCAGACTCCAAATCTGACTTCTAACTGGTGACAAATGGAGTACCACGGGATTCAGTCCTGGGACCTCTCCTGTTTGGTATCTACTTTTCTAAAGTACAAGCTAACACAGAAGGCCTCTGGCTAATGAAGTTTGCAGATGACTGCAAACTAGGAGCCATAGTCAAGCCCCCAAATTATGTGGACATCCTACAGAAAGGCCTCTCTGAGACAGATGCCTGTGTCAGAGGCATGGCTTCAAGCCCAATGCCAAAAAGTGCATTGTCATCCCCTTTGGTAAAAACTCTGTACCAATGAACTGCCACATAAACGGCAGTCTGCTTAATGCCGAATGTGTGAAAACAGACCTTGGGACCCAGGTGGACAGTAGTCTCTCCTTTGATAATCACATCACCGCAGTAGTCAGGAGATCCTTCTATGTAGCATACCTCATTACAAAAGGGTTCTCATCCAGGAAAAAAGAGGTCATTGTTCCCCTCTACTCAGCACTCATTAGACCCATTATAGAGTACAACGCCCCTTTTGGAATGTACCTCACAAGACATCTGCAGCAGCTTGAAAGGCCACAGAAGTACCTCACAAAGAGGATTACTGGCCTCAAACAGATGCCCTACACTCACCGTCTCAAAAAACTCCAGCTTTACTCTGTAGCATATTGCATACTCCGAGGAGATCTCTACCTAACATATAAATCTATGTTAAACCCAGAGCTGTTTGACATGCTGCACCTAAAGAAATCCCAATCCTTCCGAGCTACATGCTCTAGGGACATAAACCTTGTCACCTCAATAAACAGGACATGCTGGAGGGATAGATTCCTATCCCAGAGACTTCCTATACTCTAGAACAAGCTACCCATCTATGTCAAGCAAAATTCCTCATTAGCACTCTTCAAGAAAAATCTTGATGAGTGGATGGGAAATAGGAAATACACACCCAGGGATCACTTCTATGGCTCTACTCGAAAGGGGCACAGGAAATTAACTTTCTTGGGTGGGGTAAGCCAGGGAATCTTGTTGGCTAGGCTTACTTAGGCCCTTGGGCCGATAGCCTAGTACCTACCTATGAACCTATAAACCTATGAAGATCAGGATGCTCATTCAGTCATCATCAAATGCTTTAGTGAATAAAAGTTAAAAATAAATTAGGCTGATACATTATTTCATAGATTTAGGACTACATGCAAGATGGCATGAATGTCTTATTTATAGCATTGTGAAGTTTAAAGATGAGAGAAATGCATTCCTTACGCACAGAGGAGTTTACCCATTAGAACTTGAAGGGCCATGATGTACATCTCAGAAGCTAACAGATGACACAAGGACTCAATTACAATTATTTATTGTCCTGGGGCCTAGAAGGCAAAACAACAAATTTTGTCTGAGCCATTCAGTTTTAAACATTTTTGGAGACAGAAGTGAAGCACCACCACAAAGTCGGTCAGGAGAATACCACTGCTTTACTCACTGTTGTCCCCTCGTGGACATAAGGAGGAGAAACCTACTAGCATATTATTGACACGATGGTACACATGCATTTCTGTTATAATTGAATCCATAAATCCAGTAAAAGAGAATGAGTGGATTAGATTAGCTTCTTTCACTTATTTATTTGTAGATGGACTGATAACATCAGGTGTGTCCCATTGCTAGCCCTTTTCTCCTTGCTGAATGCCTATTTTGTCCCAGAAATGTTGGAGCTGAATCTGACTCAGCTGAGGTGCAGATCATCATCCTGTAAGATCTGCCACTTTACTGATCCAGCTACTCTGTTCCCCAGGATGTCACATGTATGCTGTACTACCAGATCAGCAAGATGGCTTCACGCACTCAGTTACTTGTTTGCCCTAACTCAGTCAAGAACCAGATAGTATGCTAATGCCAGAGCAGCAAGGTGTATAAGCTGCTACCTGGTCACTACTGCAGGTGCCACAGTATTCCCTGAACTACCTGTGGGAGAAGAAGAATTGATCTAGTTATGAGAGGGTTAGAAAGTGCGACACTCCCTTGTTATTATTGGTAGCAGATATTCAAGATAACTAGTCTCTAGACTCCTTCAAACAAAAGAGCAGTACTTGTGCAGGATTTACTTTTGTGCTAGTCCGATCCATTGTCAGTCACACTGTTTTTTTAACCTGAGCCTCGGCCACTGTAGTGCTGCTTAGCAATGGTATACCCTTAAAATAAGAGGACAGCTATTGGCATCCTAAAGTACGAACAGAGGCATAGCTATTAGAGTCAACAGGTCAGTTGCTCTCATATTGCTTTTGAAAGTCTGGTAGTAGATCTTTGCATTAATTAGAAGGTTGTGAAGTGAAGAAATAGCCATTCTGAATCCATTACTAGGATTAACAGCACTGTTTTGTGGGTATCTGTCACCTGAACATGAAATCGTCAACAAATGCACGACATATCAGTGGGTGCGGCAATAAAATTCACAAACCTTTGGTTTTCCAAATATGAGAAAAACAGGAAAAAAAGTAAAGAAAAGAAAAAGCAACTTGCTGCTCAAGTTCGTTTAAAATATGATGCTTAGAACTCGAGTAAAGTTGCCTCTTTTACATTATTGATTTATTCATCTGGGTAGTACCCATTTCTAGTGAGAAAGAAACTCCATGAAAAAATAACCTCTGCAGGTGTCAATACAGAATAATGTGGAATACAATGCAAACAGCAATCATAATATGCATGCCAATGCTAGTTTACATAATACAGCTATTTAATATTAATCGATATTAACACCGACAAGAAAAGAATACATATCTTATGCTAAGTTTTCAGATGTTTACATACTTACTTGAATAATTATAATTCCATATCTATTATGCCGTATATTCTTTCATCTACAGATATGCCCCCTATAAGCCATCTGCATGCACACAACTTTGTTTACTTCAAATTGTATTACCAAATACTTGCACTTTTGGTTTTCAAAATATGCTAATTATCATGTTCTATGATATCTCATAAGCTAATTTGAGATGAATTTGAGATGCATTGCTCCATTTAGCAACTGTTCTGTCCATTTTGTAATATCTAAGTCATCTAATGAAGGAAATGCCTGCTGTGAGTGTCTTCTCTGACTCAATTTAATGCTTATGTCCCAGTCTTTTGTTAGCGATTGAATGCGACATTGTTCCTCTCGTATTCATTAGACAGCACTCCCTCCTGTTTTTGGCAGTCAAAGATGCAATACCAAGCTTAGCAAATGTATTTTTCTCTCATTAAAACTAAAACTTGTTTGGCTATCTATTCCATTTGAATTGGATATATTAAATAGTTTCTTGTTTCTTTTTATTTGTATTTGTCTTTTTACAATACTTTTGTCCTGTTGCCTTTGATTTAATAACATTAGTAACAATTTTAAAGAATAAAAAGGTTTTACAGCTTCATTTTGGACGTATCACATTTATTCTAACCAAACAAAACCTTGGTGTCTTCATTTAGCATAGCAACTTTTCAGTATTGGTAGTTTTAAGAATGTTCCTGATGTATATGCAAGCACAATCAACATAGAAAGTATATTCCTTTTTGAAACAACAACACTTACCTTACAAGACATAATGTAAATAAATGTCTGTATCATAGGTTTTGGGTGACAAACTAGAAAACTGTTAAAAAGTTTTAAGATCACCTGCAGTAAATTAAATGTTTACTTATAACACTGTCGGTCTTTAGCTATTTAACACAAAAATATCAGAATAGCTATTTTATAATTAAACAACAGAAAATCAAACTATAACCACATTTAAAACTGCAAACTCACTGTTGAAGATTAAAGCAGTAAGCACACCTTTAAAAAATTAAAAAAAGTATTATAGAATGTTAAATAAAAGCTGTTTCACCAAAACAACGCATTGCTTGTGATCTAAACAAAATACTATATACAGTACCATGAAACAAGTCAGATATAAACTGCAAAGGCAATAACCAAACAGTCTATGGTTCTGGTCCCCTTCATCATTGCAAGGCACTTTCATTCCTCTGGGAAACAGTCCTAGATAAAAATGTTTTTTCTCCTCAGTAGATGGTGTGGTCATCCAGTTCACTGTTAAGAAATCAAGGCTATGTTTTACACTGAAACATTTTTTTAATTGTCAGTGATACCTTGAGCAGTATCTGTTACATATATAAATAAAACTTGTACAAAAAAGTGAACGAAGTATCCAACAAACACTGGGAAGCACTAAGTAAAAAAAACTGAAGCTGTTTATTATATGAAGTGCTAAACTGGTCTTTCGAAAAGGATTCAACCTTAAGAACCTCCTAGAGAGGAAGGCAACAACATGTTTAACTAAACAAATAGGTATGGTTACATGTGGTTGTTGTAGAATGTGTAAATTAATGGAAGTGGGTGAGACATTCTGTATTAATGGGAGGAAATATAGGATGAAACATAAATCCCATTGCAACTCTAAACAAGTTGTGTATGTTGCTAGGTGCCAATTTTGCTCAGTCTTCTATGTAGGGAAGACCAAGCGTAGGCTCCGTGAAAGGGTTTATGAACACACCTATGCCATCGAGACAAATAAAAGTGATAATCCTTTGGCAAGACACCTAATATCGAATGAAAATCATAAATTCTTATTTAAAGTGATTGACCAAGTAAGCATTGACCCTAGAGGCGGTCCCTTTAATTTATTACTTGAGGAACAAGAACTGGCATGGCAAATTAGGCTTAATGCATTTTCAAGTCCTGGACTTAATGACACTTGTAACACAGCTTGCATACTGAAACTTAGAAGTTTAAAAAGATAAGTTACATCATTATTGACTTGATGAACGGTGGTACCTTTGGTACAACATTAATATTATACCCTTTTGGTATAATATTATATACATCCACTCTTTACAAACGGAATGTGACTGTGTTTCAAATAAGTAATTTGTAATTATAGCTGTCATTTACACATTTATATATACTGGGACAGCATGATGTGTTAGGTATTCATTCATATATATTTAACATTGGTATGTTGATCCAGTATTAAATATTTTTACAACATGCAGGGAAGTTGTATATGTATTGCATGCTGAAGTCTATAATGAGAGGTTAACTTGATTAATAGTTTTACAAAAAACTTTTTTTATTTTTAATAATTGAAATGATGCGGGAATTTTGTAGGGTACATGTGTAGATGCACTTATGTACCTTTGGTTGAATTTAAGTGTAAGTGCAAGAGAAATCTCACATTGTTTGATTTTATTACTGTTTTTGTATTTTGAATGAATAGTGATGATGTTTTTTAAAAAACAGTTGACAATTAATCATGTGATTTGATTCACTATTTAAAGCTGAAGGGTAATTTGTGTGTAACTATCTGATGAAGTTGCTGTAGTATGGCAACGAAAAGCACTTCATATAATAAACAGCTTCAGGTTTTTTTACTTGGTGCTTCCCAGTGTCTGTTGGATACTTTGTTCCCTTTTTTGTACAAGTTTTGTTTTCACTCCAGTTTGTAACATATATAAATAATGCAGAGGAAACAAATACACTTCACGAGAACAGCCCTTCATACACTTCACTGGTAAGAATCATTATATTAGGTTACACCTTCAAGAAAGACACTGCTGCAAAGTGAGTGCAAATTTTCATAATGCCAGATAAAAATGCTTCTATTTCCAAAATTATCAGAAGAAATGACTGTGTAGTTATGCTTTGGTGAACCTTTGGAAAGCTGAAAAATGACATGTCTACATTTGGCAAAATAATGTTGGCCCCTAAAGTCAACTGTTTACTACTTATTTTGCTAAAGTTCTAAATTGCACAGATATTTAGTGAGCTCCAAGTGTAGTGTAGTTTCTGTTCCAGTGCATACACAGTCCAGCTAAGAGTGAAAATATTCTCCAACATCTAATCTATGTGCCAGTGTGAGTTGTTATGAAAGAATACAATACATTACATGCAACTTAATTAAGATCACATCATGCTCGAAACATGACATCACTACCTGCTCTGGAAGAGATTTTAACTGAATCTGGAACAGACGCTGCTGTTAAAAAGGATCATTACTAGGGCATGTAAAATGTTGTGCAATAGCTATAAGAATTAGTCAGAGGAAGTTAGAAAAGATCGGGAAGAGCGACTGGAAAAGCAATTTACAAAGGGAACAACAAATGGAAGGACATATGCATGGCTCCCATACATGCAACAAAGTCCAGAAGCTTTAGGATCTGTTTTGGAAGTGTTTGCATAGGTATTTTTATATCCCAAACAGACTTTGAAGGATTTTTCCTCAGATAGATAACAACTATTGGAGGTGTGACGAAGAAGAAAGAGGTACTGGTAGCATATGTTTTGGGAATGTAACAAGTTGGCAGATTTTAAAAATTCCTTACAGAGCACTCAGTCAGAAATATTGGGTGAGCAAATAGCTGTAGCTAATGAAATTATTTTTGAACTGGGACACAAGATCTCAATCGTCTAGACATATTAATGCCTTAGAAAATGAAATTCAAAGTCTAAACCAGCTCTATTTGTAGCACTGAATATTATGAAAGAGATAAAAGAATTGGGAGAAAGATCTTTAGAAAGAAAAGGAGCAAATTACATAGACATACATGAAAATTATGGGAACAATACATGCATAATAATGCTCAGGAGGAGGAGTAAAGTTTAAGGGAAGGCAGGAATTCAACAGTTAATGGAATGCTGGACTGATTATAGTTACAAAGAAAGAAAAGATATGCGACATATTATGTATGCAAACTGAAAAATTGTTAATATGATTTGTTTTTGTTTCTGTTAATGTAAGTTTGCTTATGTATCAAGTCCTAATTTAATAAAGGTGTTTAGAAAATGATATGAATGATGAGCAGATAACAAAACATCAAATAAGATCTATCTAGAACAGTAGCCCAAATCTGAGGAATTGTGTATTAGTGCCATAAATGTATTTCTTATGACAATACAAAAAGGATGAAAGCAGCCATGTTAGTTTGAACATGAGTCATAACCAGTCATATACAAGCAGTACTTGATTCCCAAAATTGGTGAATTACATCAGAATTAGTACTCTTGTAGAGCATTACTAATTATTGTTTACCATAAGTCCTCTGCCACAAACCTTTCTTATTAAACTCATGTTTTTGGAAAAGATGCTAAGTTGTAACATAAGGTATCCAGTGGGATTCTACTATAGAATCCAAGTGGCGTACAAGACACGCTAACGCCAATGAGTGAAAAATGCCAACTTCATGAAAGATGATGTGCCAAGAGGACAAAAAAAATACCCAAAGGTCAAAAGGATAAAAAAAAAAATTTTTACTTCTATGCATCCCATGATGTGGGGTTCAAGCCCCTCACACCCTCAGAACTTATATATATTCCAACTCCAAGGAGGTATCGGCACGAGGAAGAAAGAAATCTCCCAAAATAAGTAAATTATTGCT